>NC_054486.1:67299891-67602922 GCF_017639515.1 Carcharodon carcharias
TGAAGCGGTCTGTGCCCTTGTGCAGCAAGACCTGGACAACATTCAGGTTTGAGCTAATATGTGGCAAGTAATGTTCAGTCATACAAGTGCCAGGCAATGATCACCTCCAAGAATTTAACCATCTGCCCCGGACATTCAATGGCATTATCATTGCTGAATGCCCCACTATCGACACCAGGGGTGGGGGGTGGGGGTTACCATTGACCAGAAACTGAACTGGGCCCGACCAGTCATATAAATACTGTGGCTACAAGAGCAGATCAGAGGTTAGGAATTCTGCAGCGAGTAACTCACCTCCTGACTCCCCAAAGCCTGTCCATCATCTACAAGGCACAAGTCAGGAGTGTGATGGAATATTCCCCACTTGCCTGGATGAGTGCAGCTCCAACAACACTCAAGAAGCTTGACACCATCCAGGACAAAGTAGCTCGTTTGATTGGCACCCCATCCAACATTTGCTCCCTCCAATGCATGGGGCAGCAGTGTATACCATCTACAAGGTGCACTGCAGCAACTCACCATGGCTCCTTCAACAACACCTTCCAAACCTGCAATCTCTATCACCAAGAAGGATAAGGGCAGGAGATGCATGGGAACACCACCACCTCTCCAAGCCATGCACCATGCTCTATAACGCTGGTCCTTCACCGTCACTGAGTCAAAATCCTGGAACTCCCTTCGTAACAGCACTGTGGATGTACCTATATCACATGGACTGCAACGGTTCAATGTGGCGGATCACCGCCACCTTCTCAAGGGCAATTAGGGATGGGCAATAAATGCTGGCCTAGCCACTCACATCCTGTGAATGAATAAATAAATTTGAAGTAATGATCCAGATTTATCTTTTATATATTACTTTCTCGTATCTTAAGTAGTACTCTCATTTACTTCCTTTCAGGACTGAAACGCCAATTTTTTCCAGTATATCTTCATAATTTATTTCTTCAATGCTAGTGAATGGGGCACTGTACAATTCATCATGGAGGTGAAATTGGTCCTTGTCAGTAACGTAAAGCAGACTGGTAGCAATTCAACAGCCATTCTGCACAAACTTGATTTTCTTTCTCATTGAAGTTAAGAAAATTGGGCACTATATAAAAAGGGCTGCTAACTCACCATGAGCCATTCCACATTATTGGCAGAGATCAATTGCACCCATATGATCTCTTTTGGCTTGTACCCTTCTCTCCTGGTGATAAAATTCAACATTCTATTTGCTTTGATTGTACTTCTGCAGCGATTTTGTACACCAAGTAATGAGTCTACTAATCTACTAGATCTTTCAACTACACCCTTCGTTACATCAATATTATTCATGCAAGGTAAAAGTTCCAGGACTGTCACTGACCTTATCTCCTCTCAAGATCTTCCCTTCAGAGTTTGCAACCTCAGTTACCCAACCCTGCACAGCCCGCTTCTACCTCCTTCCCAAAATCCACAAACAGGACTGTCCTGGTAGGCCCATCGTGTCAACATGTTCCTGCCCCACGGAACTCATTTCTTCCTGTCTTGACTCCATTCTCTCCCTCCTTGTGCAGTCTCTTCCCACCTACATTTGCAACTCTTCTGATGCCTTATGTTATATCAACAATTTCCAGCTTCCAGGTCCTAACTGCCTCCTCCTCACCATGGACATCCAGTCCCTCTACACCTCCATCCCCCACCAGGATGGTCTGAGGGCTCTCCATTTCTTCCCTGAACAAAGGCCCGAACAACACCCATCCATCACCACTCTCCTCCGCCTGGCTGAACTTGTTCCATCACCGAACAATTTCTCCTTCAACTTATCTCATTTGCTCCAAATAAAAGGTGTGGCTATGGGTACTCACATGGGCCCCAGTTATGCCTGTCTTTTTGTGGGGTATGTGGAACATTCCTTGTTCCAGTCTTACTCAGGCCCCCTCTCACAATTCTTTTCTTCAATGGCTGTATCGGTGCCACTTTAAGATCTTGTCTGGACCTGGAGCTTTATTGGTTTTGCTTCCAATTTCCACCCCTCTCTCACCTTCAAATGGTCCATCTCTGACAATTCTCTTCCCTTCCTTGACCTCTCTGTCTCCATTTCTGGTGATAGAGTGTCCACCAATATTCATTACAAGCCCACAAGCTCTCACAGCTACCCTGAATACAGCTCCTCACACCCTGTTTCCTTTAAGGACTCCATCCCATTCTCCCAGTTGCTCCATCTTCATTGCATCTGTGTCAATGATGCTACCTTCCAAAACAATGCTTCTGACATGTCTTTCTCTACCAAGGGATCCCTCAACTGTGGTTGATAGGGTCCTCAACTGTGTCCAGCCCAATTCCTGCACCTCTGCCCTCACCCCTTTCCCTCCCTCTCAGAACCATGATAAGGTCCCCCTTGTCCTCACATTTCACCCCAACAGCCTCCGCATTCAAAAGATCATCTTCCACCATTTTCGCGAACTCCAGCATGATGCCACTACCAACCACATCTTCTCCTCACCACCTCCTGTCAGCATTCCGTAAGGACCGTTCCCCCATGACACCCTGGTCCACTTCTCCATCACCCCCAACTCCTCATCCCCTTCCTATGGCACCTTCCCATGCAATCGCAGAAGGTGCAATATCAGCCCCTTTACCTCCTCACCATCCAAGGTCCTACACACTCCTTTCAGGTGAAGCAGTGATTCACTTGCACCTCCTTCAATTTGGTCTATTGTTTTCATTGCTCCCAATGTGGTCTCCTCTACATTGGTGTGGGAATGGATTTTTTAAAAAATATTTCGGGGGAATGTTGTGTTATTTGGTAAAGAAGGCTAGGTGTCTGTGTCTGTGATTTAATTAAGCTGGGCAAGAGTTTGATAAGAGTCAGGTTGTCTGGGGTTTTGGAAACATGAAAAGGATAGCGGTGTTAAGTTGAGGTACAAGTAAATAGGTTGGATCTAACATTTGCATTTTTAGATAAGTTGAGAGGTTGTTTGAATTTCAAAGGGGAGTCAGAGGTAAAAAGAAAAATGTTTGCATCTTGCAGGAGCTCATAGGTAAAGAAGTAGTGGGGTTTGATATTTTATTGGCTCAAAAGTAAAGACAAAATGGAAACAGGAAAGTTTTTATAGTTGGATGGGTTTTAGTTTCAAAATGGTGTGTGAGAACAATGGAACAAAGATGAAAGGGAAAAAAGGGATATTAGAGTTACCAGGGATAGCTGATGAGCTGTTAAGCTGGAGATGGCTGAAGCCGTTTGAGCTGTTGAGAAGTCTTGGGCTGCAGCAAGCAGTTTTAAACCTGAAGTGGATTTCATAGCAGAGTGGGAGAGGGTAAAGGTCATGTGGTACACATTTATTGAATCTACAGCAGTTTGCCTTGTGTAACATTACTGGATATTTCATATTTAAATATATATAAGCAAGTGATACCTAGAAAGTGTTTACTTGTGGTTTGACCAAGTAGACAGTTTAGGGGGAATTATTTGTAAGACCAACCATAATTGTGTAACTATAAGGTTGTGCGCTTTAGTTTTTTTTTCTTTCTTGTTAATAAAACTTTTACTTTTAATTTTTAAAAACCCAGAAGTGTTACTGGACCTCTTACTGCTGAGATTGGTGTGTCTCTCATTATCAGAATACAAAAAAAAGGTTATGGCCCATAAGCAAGTTTCTCTCTGGGATTAGGTTTGCGCAGCAATTAACACCAGCTGCGCTTTTAACAACTGGTGAGACTAAACACAGACTGGGTGACCGCTTTGCAGAACACCATCACTCAGTCCGCAAGCATGACCCAGACCTCCCAGTCGCTTGCCATTTCAACACACCATCTTGCTCTCATGCCCACATGTCCATCCTTGGCCTGCTGCAATGCTCGAGTAAAACCCAACACAAACTGGAAGAACAACACCTCATCTTCTGAATAGGCACGTGACAGCCTTCCAGGCTTAACATTGAGTTCAACAACTTCAGACCATGAACACTCTCCTCCATCTTTTTTAATCCAATTTGTTAATATTATCTATTTATTCATTTTTATTCATTTATTCTTTTTAAAAAATCTTCCCCCCAACACAACAGGGCCACCTGTCTCTTGTTTCTGTGCTGTACTTTCACAGAGCACTGATTCTTGTTCTGCTATTAACACATTCTTACCTTTATGCCACTATCAGCATCTTCTTTAGTCTTTAACACTCCCTTTGTTTTGTTTCCATGACATCTTTGTCAATCTCTCCTGAGTTCCCACCTATCCCTGATATTCTATATTGCTCCACCTCCTCTTAAATAGTATAAGATCCATCACATTTCTACTTCTCTTTAGCTCTGAAGAGTCATACAAACTTGAAATGTTAACACTGTTTCTCTCTCCACAGATGCTACCAGACCTGCTGAGTTTTTCCAGCATTTTCTGTTTCTATTCATACAAGCCATTCAGCTCCTCGAACTTGATACACCATTCAATTAGGTCATGACTGGTTTGTGCCTTAAGTTCATTTACCAGCTTTAGCTCCACATTCTTTAATACCCTTAACTAACAAAATCTGATCTTAGTTTCGACAGCTCCAACTGTCCTAGCATCCACTGCCTTTTGCGGAGAATTCCAAATTTCTACTATCCTTTGTGTGAAAAATTTCATATATGAAACCTCCAAATATTAACTGTCTCTCCATAATAGTGGTCTGCACCTCAAAAATAATTTCCCAGCTCCCTTACTCCAGAAAGAATGGTGTCCAATCTCATAAATTCAATTGTTTTGAGTCCTTTAAGTCTGACTTACCATTCCTGTCCTTGCTGATCTACTCTGCCTCCCAGTTCCCCAATATTAAAAAATCTCATCTCATGGCCTCTGCATCCTCCTAGAGTCTCCTATACTCCTCACCTTGGGACATTTTTCTACATTAAGGGCACCATGTAAATGAAAGTTGTGTATCAATGAATTCAGGAAATGAGTGGGGAAAAACTAAATAGCATGCTTATTTTATATTGTAAAAAAGTTGCTACGGTTGATTTATGAAATTTATACTTACAAAAATTAAGATAAACGACCTTTGTCACTATGATAGGACACATTTTGAAGGCAAACGGTATAGTCACATAGATAACGACGAGCGTCAAAAAAATCAACTTCAGTTCAGAACCACGATTTCGAAGTATCCTGTTTTTTAAAAAAATCCTTTTGTGAGCAACAGCTGTATCAATGGTACAGATTACTGGTTTTTTTTGGAATCATATTATGTTCATTTTAAAACAAATTGCCCACTAAGTGGACTAATGCTAATTCAAAAATATAAACACCTACCTTTACAAAAAAATGAAAAGGAAAATTTTGATATCTAAGTACATCTCTGTAACATTTCAGCATAAAGGAGAAATCTTTGTGCATAAGTTACATTTTGCAATGGTACCAGTAGGCGTATTTAATGCATTGGCATTGATATATATTAATAAAAATTACTCTAAGTTGCTCACACTACTGTTAACACCAGTAACAGGCTGTAACCCAAGAACCTTGGTATACAACTTAAAATGTTCTCTCTAGTCACGATGCAGATTTGGAAGGACTCTGCTGCTAGATTTTTTCACAACTCAAGTGTACATTGTACAAAAATTTCACTTGTCAACCATGTGCATCACTAAAATCCAACTGCATGTTTAAGACCTATAGACATCAACTGCAATTTATGTTTAAGGCAAATGATGCTTTTCAACACAGTACAAAAATTGTATTTGCAATCAGCACCCAAAATTTTAGCATAATTAAAACATTTGAACCTAACATTCTTTAAAAGCAAGATTTCATAATTCTGTTGGTGACGGATCATGTTATGTGATCGAAGTTAATAGTCTTTTTAATGAGTGGATAGGAAGTTGAAAGCTCAGATCAGAGTTAAATAGAGTTCTGAGGTTGCAAATAGTCTGGTTCAATCTAAGAAAATGGCCAAGAAGAGGGTGAGGGCAGTGAATTTTTGCTGGGGGCCAAATTATTTCAGTCTTCTCATTGCTTAATCAGAGAAAGCTCATCCAAGACTGTACATTAGACAGCACTAGCAGCAGTGGAGGGGGTCAAAAGAGAGAGTTTGATGTCCTCAGTGTATATTTGAAAAGGACTGTTACACACAAGGAATATATACATCCTGCCTGGTTAACTAAAATATTAATGGCATAGGTGCTGATTGCTGTGAACGTGACATACATACAGCCTGGTTACTAAAGATATTATATGTATCATCAATTTTTGGGGGCATAATAGGGCTGGAGACCAAGGACATTTTACACACGGGCTGGTAACTAGGGATAGAAGGCAATAAATCTGATTATCAGAGACTTGGCATGTTGCAGGAGCTATCACCCAGTCCAGGTAGATTAGCAAATACACACACATATATAAAAACAAAAAACTGCGGATGCTGGAAATCCAAAACAAAAGCAGAATTACCTGGAAAAACTCAGTTCTGTTGAAGGGTCATGAGGATTCGAAATGTCAACTTTTTTCTTTTCCGCCGATGCTGCCAGACCTGCTGAGTTTTTCCAGGTAATTCTGTTTTTGTTTTGAAATACACACACATGTTGGATACCGAAGATATAATAGACAGGGGAGGAGGTGAACACAGGTATCGAACAGTGGAGCTGGTTATTGAGACCAGATACCAGGGGCTGCATTTTCATCTGGGTGGGGAGGCATGTCATTTCTCATTCTGATCTACACTTCACAACTTGTCGTCCAACCAATCTTTTTATTCCATGGTCAAACAAAAGAAAACTGTGGGAACGAGTACATGTCAATTTCTTTGAAGTGGAAGGAAAAGAGTACTTTGTTTTAATTGCTAGCTATTGCAAGTAGATAAATGTTGAGTATATACCCAATACCACAAGTGTCAAAATTATTGAGGTTTTGAGAAATTGGTCTGCAATTTATGGGATGGCGTCAGATAATGGTCCACAATGTATGTTAGAAGAGTTTGAAATATTTCTAAGTAAGAATGGAGTAAAACATACGAATTTTCAATAATTCTTCTATACCTCTAGCTATCTTTGGAGGCCAGAAAAAAAGGGTCTTGCTGCTGCTTTCATGCAGACTATCCCGGTGTGCTCTTAATGAAGTTAATCCAACAATCTCGCTCTAAACCTCAGCAGAACAATGACTCTTAACCCTCACAGGAGATAGCCTTGACCTAAATGTAAATTAAAATTCCATCCCAATCTGGTCATCATCTTTCCATTGTGTATTGCACTGAATACGACTAACACATGCTCAGCTGCAGGCAACCATTATTGAACAGATTTTATTGACATTAAAAATAAAAACAAAAAACTGCAGATGCTGGAAATCCAAAACAAAAACAGAATTACCTGGAAAAACTCAGCAGGTCTGGCAGCATCGGCGGAGAAAAGAGTTGACATTTCGAGTCGTCATGACCCTTTGAAGGGCCAGACCTGCTGAGTTTTTCCAGGTAATTCAGATTTTATTGACATCTCCCCAGCAGAGAGGATGGTAGAGAGACAATATAACAAAATGCTCAGTTCTGCAACATACTACAACAAACCTCATTGACGCTTAAAAGAATTACAAGTTTTTCTTTGGGTATTTTTGTCCATGATAATGTGTTTGCATTCAGGGTTTTCTTAGATTGTTAGAGCTATTTCCAATGATTTTAAAATAATTCCCATCGTTATTGCATGGCTCCTGAGGAATGTACATAGGGCATACTGGGTGAATGGCTATAAAGTATACAGGGGCGATCTGAGATGGAATGGATTGGGCTGGGGGTAGAGGTTCATAGGACCTTTAAACTCTGTTGGGAGCTCGTTTGCTGTATTGAAGAACCAAGGCTGGCCTGCCAACCAGCCCACCTCTGCATCCACACTCCTGCCGCTCTCCAATAGTGGCTGGCAAACTGCGAACCTGACCCCTGTGTGAAAAGACAAACATGAGTCAGGTGAGCAATTTGCGAGCCGAGAGAGCGCGCAGATCGGGTTTTCCCTGTCCCAGACGAAGGGATTAATATTCAGCCCCAGGAATAATATAGATGGAAACTAGGGATATTACAAGCAAAGGACGGGCCAATTACCCGATATAATAGTTACTCCCAACCTCTCTCTCACCCAAACTGAGGCCTGGTCACAACAGGTAAACTGATTTTCACTGAGGAGATACAAAGGCTGCTTTAAGATGTGGGACACTCCCTCCTCCATCAGGCTTGAAGCGCTCCCGCTGTTAAACTGACCTGATGGCCCCAAACCTGACCACGTTCATCATCTCGACTCAAAGAAAACGCCACCTGAAAACAGCTGGAATTCGAGATTCAAGCTTGATGCAGAAACCTCAACAACCGCTGCCCCTCCCACCGAGTGCAGGCCCCGCCCCTTTCGGAGACCAGGCCCCGCCTCCTGTCAGTGCCCAGGTCCTGCCCCGTGTCGAAGACCAGGCCCAGCCTCGTGTCGGCATCCAGGCTCCGCCCTCTGCCGGTGTCCAGGCCTCTGCCTCTGCCATATCTCCCTCATACCTTCGCATTTAGGATGGTATAAGGCTCCAGTGCAATCCCTTTCATCGGTCTGCGGACTTCCAAGGTGGTTCTTAGTGAACGTGATGCTGTTTTTTATATCTTTCCAAGGGATGTAAGCATTTCTAGCTAGGCCAGCATTTATTGCCCCATCACTAATTGCCTTTGAGAAAGGTGGTGGTGAGCTGTAGTCTTCAGCTGCTGCCCAATGTGGTGCAGGTACACCCACAATGTTGTTAGCGAGGGAGATGCAGAATTTTGACCGAACAACGGTGATTGAATGGCAAATTAGTTTCAAGTCAGGATGATGTATAGCTTGAAAGAAAACTTGCAGATGGTGATGTTCCTCCATCCTTTTAGGCAATAGAGCTCGTGGGTTTGGAAGGTGCTGTCAAAGGAGCCTTGGTGAGTTCCTGCAGTGCATCTTGTAGATGATACACACTGCTACCACTGTATGTCGATGGTAGAGGGAGTGGATGTTTAAGGTGGTGAATGGGGTGCCAATCAAGAGGGCTGCATTGTCCTGGGTGGTGTTGAGCTTCTTGAGTGTTGTTGGAACTGCCCTCATCCAGGCAAGTGGAGGGTATTCTATCACACTCCTGTGTTGTCTCTTGTAGATGGCAGGCAAGATTTGGGGAGTCAGGAAGTGAGATACTCTCTGCAGAATTCCCATCCTCTGACCTGCTCTTGTTGCCACAGTATTTATAAAGCTGGTTTGGTTCAATTTCTGGTCAATAGTAGCCCCCAAGATGTTGTGGTGGGGATTCAGTGATGGTAATGCCATTGAATGTCAAAGGAAGATGGTTAGATTCTCTCTTGTTGGGGATGGTCATTTACTGGCATTTGTGTGGTGAATGTCTTTTAAACTATTTTTCTGAACCAGGAGCTCATAGGCTTCAAGGCAGTGCAAACATTTTTGGCCAGGGATGGGGGTGTGTAGTCTTATTTAAAACACAGAATAACAGAATTGTTACAATGCAGAAAGAGGCCATTTGACCCATCGTGTCTGCACTAGCACTCTGAATGAGCATTTCACCTAGTGCCATTTTCCTGCCTTCTTCCCGTAACCCTGCACATTTTTCTTTTCAAACAATTATCCAATTCCCTCTTGAATGTCTCGATTGAACCTGCCTCCACTACACTCTCAGGCAGTTCATTCCAGCCCTAAACACTTGCTGTGTAAAAATGTTTTTTTCTCTTTTGCTTTTGCTACCAATTACCTTTAAATTTATGCCTTTTGAATCTTTAGGCTTCTGCCAGTGGGAACAGTTTCTCCCTATTTACCCTGTTCAGGCCCCTCATGTTTTTGAATACTTCTATCAAATCTCAGCCTTCTTTTCTCCAAGGAAAAGAGTCCAAACTTCTCCAATCTATCTTCATAACTGAAGTTCCTCATCTCTGGAATCATTCTGTGATTCTCATAAATCTCTTCTGCACTCTCTCCAATGACTTTACATCCTTCCTGAAATGCAGTGCCCAGAACTGTAAGCAATACTACAGTTGAGTTCTAATACAAGCTCAACATAACCTCCTTGCTAAACTAAAAATTCTGCGGATGCTAGAAATCTGAAACAAAAACAGAAAATTCTGGAAAAACTCATCAGGTCTAACAACATCTGCAGAGAGAAAAACAGAGTTAACGTTTCGAGAGCCTTCCAATCTTGCGTCACGCCGGCGGGAAATCACATCCGTCTGAATCTCGTTTGAAAAAGAGTGGCGTGCACAGATCGGACCTCATTTTACACGTGACTTCAAGTCGAGTGCAATATACATAGTCTACCTGCCATAGCGTTGTGCTGGCCTCCTGGCGATGACAATGGAATGCCACACTGCTGGGGGTGTAGGGTTGGTCTGTTCCCAGTGGGTACCTCCATAGTCACAAGGACACCACTATGCAGTGGTACTCATACAGGGCTGAGCATTCAGAGACCAGCATTTCAACTGGGGAGGAGTGGTGGGGGGAAGGGGAACACATGGGGGGTGGGCAAAGGGGAAAGAAGCTTTGCAAGGGATGGGGGAAGTGGGCACGATGGAAGGCAGAGGAGCAGGAAGGCTTTGCAAGTGGGTTGAGGAGGAGGGGTAACGATGGAAGGCAGAGGGCAGACTAAGAGGTGGGGAGCTGGAGCCCAACAAGGGAAACTGAAACTCTGACAAAAAGGGGGTGAATGGGAAAACATATTTATGAATGGGAGGGGATGCACAGAGACTGGGTTAGGAAAGGAGGGGGTTTGTTAGTGTGGCACAAGGGGGATATGTGGCATGAAGACTCATAAGTGATGGGGGGATGATTGGGAAGGAGATTGTGTAGTGTTCAATCATGAGGACAATGGGAAACTCTGTGAAAGGGGGGACATCCTTGGTCTGAGGCTTGCAGTCAAGGAGTCAGAGAATAGAGACACTCTTGGGGCACTGTGGACAGGATTCAGAGAGTAGACACAATCCTGGGGCTCTGTGGACAGGATTCAGAGAGTAGGCACAGTCCTGGGCCTCTGTGTGCATGATTCAGAGGGTCGAGACAGTTCTGGGGCTCTGTGGACCTCACAGTCAAGAGTCAGAGGGTTGAGACAGTCATGGAGTCATGCTGTAGGAATATTCGTTGAAAACACGTATACTACATGTCCAGGGAGTGGCAAGGGCTATGTGCTCCCTAGGAATAATGCACAGCTTGGTGTGCAGTGCTGTTTCACAGCCGCTGTCCATGGGCTTGCGGTGATGGTAGAAATGTCGACCACAACTATGGGATCCAGTGTTACTGTTGCAGGCTGGAGAATAACAGGAGGGAGCTCTACCTTCGCATCGTGAGGTTCCAGGTAGATTTCTGGGATGCAGACAGTTAGAGGGAGCATCGAAGCTGGTCTTGAAATAATAGTGCAGAACCACCACCTTGCTCCACTAGAGTTATGGTGCATTAATAAATCAAAAGTGAAAGTGAATCTGAACAAGAGTGGTCTGAGGCTGTGTGGGAGGAGCGCACTGCTGGGCTAAGGGGCCACTTCTGGGGGTGCACTCTAACTCGTTGGTGCTGCAGGAGTGAACTGGAGTTTTATTAGATAGAAAGGAAGAAGATCTCCTTGTGAAGAGAACCATTGGAAGCCAATGCCTTTATCAGCGTTGAAAGAGGGATATTCTGGATTTACTTGCTTAACTTCACAGTCACTGCATCTCAACATTGACACATAGCAATGTGAAATTTGGGAATGCAGGCAACTGTTAAGGAGGCACAGGCGTAGCATAGATGGCATTCCATCAATGGAGGCCTGTCATGTGCTTTCCGGAATTGACATTCATAACTGACCAAAGGGCATCCAGCCATGAATCATATGCAATTTATTGTTAATTAGTATGCCAGATTAGATATTGGAGCGCTGAGCTAGGTTATGTGACACATGTCATGCAAACCTTCAACCACTGAAGGATTCAGACGTTAAGTCTCAGGGATGGCATCTTGATGTGTTAGCCTCTGATACAAGGCTATATTAGCAACAAGGCAAGTAGGGCAGAAACCATAATAGATCATTACAGTTGCTATTGGTAACAGATTGTGAGCTTCACTATGTTAAGCCATTAATCATTAATGTGTTTAGTCTTTCATTTCAGAGTGAAGGATAAAGCAATTATGGATCCAGGGTTCAATGCTGTCTTTTTGAGAGTTCTAATGCAATGAAGGAGAGAGAGGCAATGCTGAGCACAGCTCCAGGAGAAGGCCCCGCCTGAGGTCCAGGGTCATGGGGAGCCAGAGCAAGAACAAGAGGGTTAGGAGGAGAGACCCAGGAGGTGAATTGCCAGATCTAGGGTATAGCAAAGAAGACTCCCCTAAATACAGATGAGTGACAGACAATGCCGCGCATGTCTGCGCTTGTAGATTACATCTGCCACATTCTTTGTGAAGACCTAACAGCCTGTGGAGTGGGAGGCTATCCCATACCAGTGCCTTTTAAGGTGACCACCACGGACAATTTCTTTGCCTGCGGGCCGTTTCAGGGATCACCTGTGCGGCATCTCGCAGTCTGCAATACATAGATGCATAAAGACGATCACAGATGCCACTATAGCAAGGCACATCACTATATGAGGTTTGCTCTCAACACAGATAGCCAGGCTGCAAGATTCAACAGCTTTGCAACTATCTCACGCTTCCCAAGAGTGCAGGGTGCAATCGATTGTACCCATGTGGCTTAAAGGGCTCCACAGCAGCAGCCATAATGTTTATCATCCTTAAAGGCTATCATTCCATCAATGTTCAACTGGTATGTGATCACTGGGAGCACCTCATGCACGTTTGTGCTAGGTACTCTGGAAATTGCCGTGATTCATACATACTGAGTCACTCCTAGGTGCCTCAGATTTTCAAAGGACCTGAACGCTTGCAGGGATGGCTGCTTCGGGATAAGGGGTACCCACTGAAACGATGGCTGATAACACCAGCATGTTACCCTTAGAGTTGTTCAGAGGAGAGGTACAAGACAGCTCACAGCTCTACGCGGTCCCTAATTGAGCAGACCATTGGCATTCTGAAGATATGCTTCAGATGTTTGGACCGCTCAAGTGCACTACAGTACACTCCCAATAGGGTTTCACGCATCATTGCTGTGTGTTGCGCCCTTCACAACCTGGCAAAGAGGGGAACCTGTGCCAGAGGGTGAAATGGGGGAGGAGGAGAGCTCTTCGGAGGATGAAGATCACAGAATCACAAAATCTTTACAATGCAGAAGAGGCCATTTGGCTCATTGATTTTGCATAGTCTCTCTGAAAGAGTATTATACCTAGTCCCACTTCCCTGTTTTATCCCTGTAATCCTGCACATTCTTTCTTTTCAGATAGCAATCCAATTCCCTTTTGAATACTTTGATCGAACATGCCTCTACCACCCTCCCAGGAAGTTCGTTCCAGACTCCAACTACCCTCACACCCTTATTACTCCTTTTGCCAATTATTTTTAATCTGTGCCCTCTAGTTCTTGATTCTCTCTCGAGTGGGAACAGTTTCTCACTATTTACCCTGCCCTTTTCAGGAGGCCCAGGAATGTCAAGAGGGTGATGAGGGTCAGTTTGAATGCGACATCACCATAGAGGAAGCAAGACATGGGAGATGTGCCCGTGACACTTTAATTGCTACCAGATTCCAGGAGGAGTAAAGTGAAGGGAAGGGGTGATGGCCACATTTCTCCTGGCCCTAAATGCCATTCCATTGCATTGAAAGGGATGTCCAACCAGTCACATCGAGAGCTAATTCAGCATTCATGCTTGCACCTTCTAGTCCTCCTGATTCACCAGGCCATGATCTCTAAGAAGGCCAGCAGTGCCCTCTGTATGCACTCTCTCTGGGAGAACACTGTGCAAACTCACTTGAAGCAGTCATCGCCACGTAAATGAGAAACTACAGCAGCCGGTAAGATGAGGACATGGTTGGGATCTCCTCCTCCCATCCATTTCTTGTCCTATGGCACTACCACTTAGGAGACACAACTGCTGCTAATCCCTCAAGGCTGCTGAACTGCCCTCACAAAATGGTGTATTGTGAGGAAGAAGGGCTACAAGCGCTTTAATCATACACTGCCAATAAAGATTTTAACACATCTCCCTGACATCACACAAAGGTGTAGAAACTATTTTCAGTGAGATTGACATCACATGAATCTGAATTTCACAGAGGGAGACTATCAGTGAGTGGAAGGGTGGCTAACCGCGAATTAACAGGATTCAAATGTACATAATCACGATGCCTTCAGTTGACCAAGCCTTTCACATAAACATCAAAAGGATTTACAAGAATGCAATATTTTTACAGTGGTTTCAGCCCTGTGACCGAAAAGTGATTTCAATATTTCTTAATTTTTCTAATCCTAACATTACATCTAGGTGCAGCCCCGACATCCGCAGCAGAGATGGAGGCAGCCTGCTAACTGCTACATCCTGATGTCTGCAATGACCTTGGCGGTTGACATCTGGTGGCCCGAGGCCTGGAAGGCACCGGCCTGATAAGTGTCTCCTGTTCAGGGGCAGATGCACCTCCGTCAGCCTGAGCAGCTGGAGAGGGTGGGATCACAGGCAGACAGGACTCTGAGTGGCTGGGCATCCTTGGAGTTTCCTGAGAGGAAGCCCCTGAGGTATCCAGCTGACGCTTATCCTCCCTGTGTGTATCTGACTCCTTGAGGAGAAGGTGCACCTGGAGGGAGGTAAAGATGCCTCATTCACCCTCTTGCCTACACATTGATGGTGCCCACCAAGGTGTGTGGCCATGGAGTGCGGGGCCGGGTGCAAATCTGGCAAAACCTTCTGGACCAAGGTGTCTGTTGTGGTTGCCAACCTTCCCATATTGACCTCAATGTGCTCACATGTCAGAGCCACGACATTGGACAGAACGTCGACAGACTCCTCCATCCTTCACTCTAGTCTGCTGAGTGACTGCCGAATCTCTGCCTGATGTTTCACCACCTGTTGTTGCATCTCCAGCATTGAGTTGGCAGATACTCACAGAAGCTCATCATCTGACTCGAACTGAGTGGGTGACTGGTCTCCAGGAGCCCTCCGAGTGCCTGAGACCTGGGCTGTCCCTGCCTTCGACTGCAGCGGGGACATGTCATTGAGGTGTTCTTCAGTAGGTGAGCCCGGGCCTAATCTAGAACTATGCCCCACCGAGGTGTCTGTCTCTGAACTGGTGTAGGGTAGGGGTGAGCGCTGTGATGGATCTTCCTCAGCTTCCTCTTCAAACGTGGTCTGGGGGCTAGGACCTATGGTGGGCAGCCTTGTGGGCCTCAATTTGCTGGTGCCAAAAGAGAGAGGAGAGAGTTTTAGTTGATGAGCATGTGGATTACAAGATTGCAAGTCACTCACTATGATTGTCAAGATGCGATGAACGGATGGAGGTGTGATCCGTACTGGGTTGCTGAGACAATCTGATCTCCCCTTCTCCACTGGAGTGATTCCTGTCTTCCCCAGTGGGTTCGGTGGCATCCTCCTCGAATTCCGTGAGGGTTACGATGTCGGCCATCCCTCCCCCAGCCTGGGATCTTTCCCTTCTGTTGTGGGCAAGCTTGCCCTGGATAAAGACAATAGAAAGGAAGGCAATGAGATGGGATGGAGCAGAGGTTGGGAAAAATGCATGCCCCCTGTGTGTGGTGAGCCATCCCCAGAAAGGACTGGGATGGAGTGTGAGCAGCATGATAGATGAGATGGTGGTGATGTGAAAGTTTCCTTGAGAACAATCAGTGGTGATATGTGTCCCCCGCTAATAGTTGTGTGAGATCCCTGAAGAGAGTAGCCTTTTGATTACATAATGCCATGATGAGATCTTGATATTGGAGGGAGTTGAAGGACAACTTATCCTGGTAGATCAGATGAGATCATTCATCGTCTTCCTACATTCAGTGGCGTTTCGGATGCATTGGCCAGCTGCGCTGACATCCTCAGCTATGGCCTCCCAAGCTGAGAGGTGAGGTTAGAGCGCTTTCTGGAGCAGTCCCTGGGATAAAGTACATCCCTATGCACCTACTCTCCTCTTATCAAGCCTGGAGGGCCTCGTGGCTGAGGCGGGGTGCTGCCTTCTTCTTTTGGCTTGCAGCCTTCATCTTTTGGGTCACCGACATCTCTGCTAGAGACAGCTAGGCTGGTGAGAGTGAGATGTGTGTGCTCGGCTGGCATTTAAATGTGATGCCTGGACTTTTGACCCCACCAGGTAACGGCTGGGCAGATGAATCAGCTCCCGACCTGCCAGGTGATTTGGTGTGATAATCGCCTGTACGTAATTAATGAGCTTCCAAGAGTGGAATTGGGTACGATTCCCCACCATTCTGAGCAGCGGGATATGTGCTGCGGAACCCGCTCACCACCACACAGTTTCAAAAACGGAAAATTCCATCCTCTGTTTCCTGTCACTCAGCCAATTTTGTATTCACGTTGCAACTGTTCTTTTTTTTCCACGAGCTATAACTTTTCTCACAAGTCTGTTGTGCGGCATTGTATCAACTGGCTTTTGGAAGTCCAAGTACACCACATCAACAGCATTGCCCTCATCAACCCTCTTTGTTACCTCTTTGAAAAGCTTTGGCAAGTTAGTTAAAAATAATTTCCCCTTAAGAAATCCATGCTGGCTTGCCTTAATTAACTCACATTTGTCCATCTGACAATTAATTCTGTTCAGAATTATAGTTTCTAGGTGATAAAAGGTGATAATGAATTTAGAACAGATTAAAATAAGAAGAAAATTGGAGGGTAAAATACATTGGGATACTGCAGCATTATGCTTGCATTAATTTTAATGTATTTTGTGAGTAACCTATTTTAAACATGTTATAACTTAAGTGAGCATATGCCCATTGCTGTTTATTTTGCATAATCCAGCTGCAAGACTTACAAGTTATGTGTATCCTTCTGCCGATTGGTACAAATATAGTGTATTTATATATTTAGGCTGTAACCTCACCCACTTGGAAAGTTACCCCCTCAAGTATATTTGAGACGGTTTTTCAATTGTCACCTTTTTTGTTAATAAATTAACATTTTAAAAAAACTGTTGGTTAGATTTTGTAAGTTTTCATGGTTTGGTGTGCAACCAAATAGTTTTTCTGCCTGTTGTTTCAAAGACTAGAACCTAGATTATAAAGGGTTTGAAATCAGTAGGGCCTTGCTGTGCTGTCAGATTTGGAACAATGCGAAACCCCCAGCGCCCGGTCTGTTGCACTAAATCCTCAAGTCAGAGTCACTTGTGTGGGTGTCCAACTCCCTCCAATTGTGGTATTACTGTGGTATCCACCTAAGTGGGGAAGAAGCAATTTTGGATGGGTACCTTGCATTAAAGCTGACTATGATGCTGTCCAAAGATAGGCAGAGGTCAAATTTTGCACAATTCAAAGTTAACACCAAAGGCAATTGATTATTCCCAAAGGCAATTGCTCACAGTGTGCATAGTGGTTGGAATGTAGAATTCTTTGCCACAAATTATTATTGAAGCACAGGAATTAGAAATCTGAAAATTGAAGCATATATGGTTTCCATTTCCACCAGAATCTTGGCCTGGCACACATCAAGCTGGTTGTGGGCAATGGAGCACAAATTGTTGGGAAGCATCCATTCCCACCTTGAATGGCATTTGGCATATTAAAAAAAAATTAGCCTACCTGCATAAAGTGCACATCAATAAAGAGGCCTGTTTCTGTCATGTAACCAAAGATATTGAGATAAGCAAGACAAAGGCATTTATATGGAGTTAGGTGGCAGATAAGCCATGATCTCTTTCAATGGTATAACAGACTTGAGGCAAGAACTTGCCAAGCCTTCTTCGACACCACCATCTGCAAGTCCTCATCCAACCCACACACAATTCTGACTTGTAATTATATCGCTTTCCTTCACTGTTGTTGGATAAAAATCTTGAAGCACCTTACCCAACAGTACTGTGGGTGTGTCTACACGACATAGACTGCAATGCTTTAAGAAGGGCAATTATAGATGGCAAAACCAACAACAATTACCCATGAATGAATAACAAAAAAAAGGCTTACTACTCTTCCTATGTTCCTATTCTATACCTGGTCCTCAAATATTCCAGAAGGACAACAGAAAAGCTTTTAGGATGTCATCAAAACATCCCTGAAGAGAACAAACAACCCTGCCGACTCATAGGAGGCCCTGGTTTGTGACCAGCAAAAATTGAGGTTTATTTGGGAAGGCACCAACATGAGACTTTGTCGGGAGCACGCAGAGGCAAAGTTGAGGTGTCGGAGAGAGCGCAAAATCCGTTAAATACTTCATCTGCCCGCCCCTTCAAGCACCACCTGGCCTGAAAGAGGTCTGAAGATCGCGCATCGGACTTATCAGCCATCTCGGAATCCATCAAATCAGAGTGGAAGCAAGTCATCCTCAATTCTGAGCGACTGCCTGAGAAGAAGAATTCAATACCAATTCCACTAAAAATGAATATAAACTGGAAAAGTGAACGGTAAGTGATATTTTAAGACAGCTGCGAATAGTTTAGTTTCGTGATAATGTTATCAATTTGTAAGGAATGGATGAAATTTGTAAGTTTTGAACTCTGCATCAGTCAATGAAGTGTTAAAGTTTCTGAAGAAACAATGTGCAATGCATTATGTAAGCTTGCAGTTAGACACATGGTGGTGCTGATGAGCTGAATAATAACAATTTTGTGACAAAGTGGTGTCTTCAAGTATTGTGCTAAGTAGCAGTCGCTGAATCATTGTGCAGAAAGTCAAGAAACATTTTAATGTGATGAAATGAGGACCATAATTCTTGGCTCTGGAGTCAGGAGGTGGACTGTTCGTTTCTAGTGCCTTTAATTCCCTTGTTTTCTTGATAGAGTTTCAGAAACAGAATAAAAATTAAACCATTACTGATAATTTTCTCACCACCCTTTCCTCTCTCCTAAGTTATTGACTCATTGCTAGAGTACAGTTTCATAAGCGCTGGGCCTATTTCAACACTTTACCTATCTGGCAATTATTTATTTGAGCCTTAATGCTGAAATTTGATAGGTTACTAGACTGCAGAAGCATCACAGCCCAATGCAGTCCAAATGTTCAGAAATGTGTATTTCCAGTAAAGGTTTGCAATCAAATACAAGAGTTTTTATTTACTTGCCCTCTATAAACCAACGATGCTGTAAGTAGTCATAAATCTAGACTTACCAGTCTGTGATTTAATGATTTGAGCTAAGATTTCCCTGTAATTCCATTGGGGCTCGCCCATTCTCCCACCTTAACTCTGGGAGCAGACAGGCAGAACTGCAAGAAAAAATGAGGTGAACATCTATTTTCAGCTACGTGTGCAGTTTCTCCAAGGGTTCTGCCAGTCTCCTGCCAGGGTTCCATTAAAAGAGTAGAAGAATGCCAGTGGAATTTGGGGGCTGACATGTTTAAGCAGTTTTTCATGTCTCTTCATAATTTCAGAAATCTAATTTAATATGTTGATAATATATTTGCTATGTCTTTATTTTAAAATGTACTCTTCATTTCGAAGGTTTGGCCTAGAAAAAAGAGACCAAGACAGGATGGTCATCTTTTTGTCCAGTACAGAAACTTGGAGCAGAAGACAAAGCCTATTAGTTTGTGTGTGTCCACTGACTGTCATACCCGTCAACCTACTCTTGCTCATAGATGCACTAGCAACTCCACCACCACCACCCCCCCCCCCCCCCCCCCCCCCCCCCGCCCCCTGCCCCCCAAAAAAATAGAATTCAGGATAAAACCTAATACTAAACTTACAATAATCTTTTTCCAAATAATAAAGAAATGTTGACATTTATGTTAGGTATTTTGTTTTAAGGTTTACCTGGATAAAGTCAGCAAGAGATCCAAGGCCCTGGTCTCTCCATGTGTATCACCTGCCATGGACTCAAGAAATTCAAAGATATACATCCTTCAGAGAGGATTACTTTCAAATAGTTATTGGAGAAATCAATTAACTCTCTTCAATAGAGTCTTTGTCTTTCTTCTAAGAAACATCCATTCCTCCAAATAAAAGGTGTGGCTATGGGTATCTGCATGGGCCCCAGTAATGCCTGTCTCTTTGTGGGGTATGTGGAGCATTCCTTGTTCCAGTCCTACTCAGGCCCCCTCCCACAACTCTTTCTCCACTGCATTGATAACTGTTTCAGTGTTGCTTCACGCTCTTGTCTGGACCTGGAAAAATTTGTTAACTTTGCTTCCAATTTCCACCCTTGCATCACTTTCACATGGTCCATTACTGACACTGCCCTTCCCTTCCTTGAACTCTCTGTCTCAATTTCTGGTGATAGACTGTCCACCAATATTCATTACAAGTCCACCGACTCTCACGAGCTACCTCAACTACAACTCCTCACACCCTGCTTCATGTAAGGACTCCACCCCATTCTCCCAGTTCCTTCGCCTCCGTCGCATCTGTTCCAATTATGCCACTTTCCAAAACAGTGCTTCTGACATGTCTTCTTTCTTCCTTAACTGGAGTTTCCCACCCACGGTGGTTGGCAGGGCCCTCAACCATATCTGACCCATCTCCTGCGCCTCTGCCCTCACACCTTCCTCTCCCTCCAAGAACCATGGTAGGATCCCCCTTGTCCTCACTTTTCACACCACCGGCCTCCGCATTCAACGGATCATCCTCTGTCATTTCCGCCAACTTCAGCATGATGTCACCACCAAACACATCTTCCCTTCACCCCGCCGTCGGCATTCCGTAGGAACTGTTTCCTCTGGGACACCCTGGTCCTCTCCTCCATCACCCCCTACAGCTCAACCCCCTCCCATGGCACCTTCCCATGCAATTGCAGAAGGTGCAACACCTGCCCCTTTACTTCCCCCCTCCTCACCGTCCACGGGCCCAAACACTCCTTTCAAGTGAAGCAGTGCTTCACTTCCACTTCCCTCAATTTGGTCTACTGCATTCGCTGCTCCCAATGCAGTTTCCTCTACATTAGAGAGACTAAATGCAGACTGGGTGACCGCTTTATGGAACACCTTTGGTCAGTCCACAAGCATGACCCAGACCTTCCTGTCGCTTGCCATTTCAACACACCACCCTGCCCTCATGCGCACGTATCCATCCTTGGCCTGCTGCAATGTTCCAGTGAAGCTCAACACAAACTGGAGGAACAGCACCTCATCTTCCGATTAGGCACTTTACAGTCTTCCAAACTTAACATTGAGTTCAACAATTTCAGATCATGGATTCTCTCCTCCATCCTCACCCCTTTTTGATCCCCTTTTTTCAAATATTTATTTTAAAATTTTTATATATATATTTTTCCCCACCTATTTCTATTATTATTTTTAAAATTTATATCCATTCATTGTTTTATCCCCACCTTTTAGCCTATTTCGATCTTTTCTCCCACACTGTCCCCTCCCTCCACCCCATCCCCCCTAGGGCCATCAGCCATTTGCTCATCCTGCTTTCTATTCTTAATGTCACCATTAGCACCTCCTTTAGCCAATATCACCACCCTTTGACCTTTTGCAATCTCTCCTTTGCCTCTGCCTATCACTGGCCTTCCATCCAGCTTCACCTGTCCCACCCCGCTTAAACAGTATACATTTCAGCACATTTCTACTTCTCTTTAGTTCTGAAGAAGAGTCATATGGACTTGAAATGTTAACTCTGTCTTTCTCTCCACAGATCCTGTCAAACCTGCTGAGTTTTTCCAGCAATTGTTGTTTTTGTTTTAGATTTCCAGCATCCGCAGTATTTTGCTTTTATCTATTCCACAGCACTGGAATGAGTTGGCACTGGGTCATGTTGTTGGAAATATAATTACCTAAAGCATGAACTCTATTTGCAACGGATTACAATGTCTACATTTTTCTACATTCTCTCTTCAAAGTATTAACTCATTATTGGGGATATGATTCCACTTGCAGCATTGCCTCTGGTCTTTATGCAAAGAGCCACTGTCTATGGGTGAGCTCTTTGACCATATGAACCTTCACAGCCAATTTGGTCCTTACCTGATGTCCAAACACACAGATATCCAATAGGAGTCACCGGATTGTAATCAAGAGCGAACACTGGCCAATGTTCCCCTATCTATCATAGGGATATTTGAATAATTGTAATAATTCTACTTTAATTCTAGCTAACATCTGCTTATTCAGCACAGGCCAGAAATTGAACCTGTGAGCTTTTGATGAATATGGCTTCATGTTGTCACTCAGCCATCTAGGGAGCTAGTTCTTAGAATGTATTATATTCACAGATACAGTAGGAATATATTTTATAACCAGAAGCACAAAGACATTTTGTACCTTTTTTTAATCCATTCACATTACTGGCAAGGCCAGCATTTATTGCCCATCCTTAATTGCCCCGAGAAGGTTGTGGTCAAACTGTTAATAGTGCATGTGGTTTATGTACCCCCACAGTGCTGTTAGGGAGGAAGTTCCAGGGTTTGGCCCAGTGGCAGTGAAAGTCGGTAATATATTTCAAAGCCAGGATGGTGTGTGATTTAGAGGGAAACTTGAAGGTGGTGGTGTTCCCACGCACATGTTGCTTTTGTCCTCCTGGAGGTCATGGGTTTGGGTGGTGCTGCTGAAGAAGCCTTAGTGAGTTGCTGTAGTGCCTTTGTAGATGTTGAATGTTTAAGGTGGTCAATGAGATGTTGACCAAGCGGGCTGCTTAATTGTCCTTGATAGTGTTGATCTTCTTGAGTGTTGTTGGATCTGCATTCACCCAATAGTGTAGGGTATTCCATCACATTCCTTACAGATGGGGGAAGTCTGGGGAGTCAGGAGATAAATTACTTGCCTCAGAATTCCCAGCCTCTGATTCAAGATGTTAATGCAGACTTTGATCGCTGTTCCTTCACTGTTGCTGGGTCAAAATCATGGGACTCCCTCTCTAACAGCACTGTGGGTATGACAATACCACATGGACCGCAGTGGTTCAAGAAGGCAGCTCACCACCTTCTCAAGGATAATTAGGGATGGGCAATATTAATGCTGGACTAGGCAGCGACGCCCACACACCATGAATGAATCAAAAAAATGGCAAGGGGAGGTGGTCATCGCCTGGCTCGAATGTTACTGCAACTGCTCAATCACAATTGTTTTATTATATTTTACTACATAGAAATGTGAAACATAAAGAAAGAGGTCTAAACAATCCTACTGTGCTTATTCTTTTCGATTCAGTCGTCAGAAGAGGCTGAAATGGAGAGAATATGAAATTTTCAATAGAGCAAACTGCTCGCCTGGAAGGGTCCATCTGGGAGAGTGTCACATGGTTCAGCGCTAAATCCTGACCTCTTACGTTTTAATGCGCAGAGGATGTAGCATGAGGCGCCTCCTCTGACAGAAGCTGTTGAAAAAGCTGCACTTGAGCAATGCAAGTGGCAGATCGCGGAGAGGGAGTCAGGTAGTAGGAGTGAGAGCAGCTCCTCGCTTCTCGTCAGCCTGAGCCAGTATTGATGTTCTGGAGGATGTGCTCCAGCGAGGTCGACATTCTCTAAGCTGAAGCCGAGAGCGCTGGCAACCGAGCGGAGGCCGGGAAGCGGACTGAGATCCAGCAGCAGTTGGTAAGCCTTGCTTCGGCTGCTGAATGAGATTCAAAGCTTTTAGGACACGATTGCCTCTTGTAACCGGCACCAGCAGCTGCAGGAAGTACCCATGTGAAGTTACTGTCGGTAGGGGTGATCTTCAAGGACAAGGCAGGACGTTTCTTCCCAAACACCTCCAAAAAAGCCATTTTGCTGCCTTAAAGTTGCTGACATTTTATTGGATATATTCACTTTTTTTTAATTGAATATGGCATTTTTTAAAAAAATTCCTAGACGAGATTGCAGCTTATTGTGCATGTGTTTAATTGAACAGGGGCGGGTTTGGGTGAATTTCTTGCTGAATTAGAAAGGTGGCTGGGATTGGAAGCTGAGTTTTGGGGTAAGCCTGTTTCCCGAATCTCCCTCCCACTGAGCTCCGGAGCCGCAGAGATCCCCCGACCGCCTTTATGGTGAATCATCTGTGTGTGTGTGTGTGTGTGTGGTTGCTCCGTGGCTTGATGTTCGCCAGTGTCTTTGTGTGGCAAGCGTTAACATCTAGAATCAGGTTCTTGTTCATACTGTGAGACAACATCCGTGCAGGTTAAAATCAAGTAACTACTGTTTTGATCTTTGACCAACTTCAAAAAACACATTGTATACAGTAACGGCCAAGAAATTTGATTATGTTCTTAATTTGGAATATTTTATCACTTCGTCCTTGGCTGATGGGATTTAAAAGTATTTGCTGAGCACACTGTTGCTTCGATCGTTAATCTGATGGCGGTAATATTAAGATTATTTGCAGAATCTTCAGATATTGCTATGATCAAGCACGCCAACGTTAATTTAACTTGATGTATCTCTGTTTTATAAAATAAATTAATTTCCATATTTTCACGGTAATAAACAATGCCATCTTAAGTAACATGTTCTCTTTAAAAAAAAGTGTGGTTTTCAGTCAAAGCTGGGTTAAGAATTTTAGGTAGCCTGGACATCAAGAATATTTAGGACCCCCACCACCACCCATGAAACCCCATCCCTGCCAAACCCATTAAAACACAGTGTAAAACACACGAAGAAATAGGCTTGGCTAGTGCAACACATTTCACGCTGGCCTCCCACGTTCTACCCTCCATAAACTTCAGGTCACCTGCTGCCTGTGTCCTTATTTGCAACAAATGCCATTCACCTATCATACTATACTTGCTGACCTACATTGGCTTCTAGTAAAGCAAGGCCTCAATTTTAAAATTCTCATCCTTATTTTCAATTCCCTCCATGGCTTCACTCCTCCCTATCTGTATTACCTCCTTCAGGCCTGCAATCCTGCAAGATATCTCCACTCTTCCAATTCTAGCCTCTTGAACATCCCTGATTTCAATTGCCCACCATTGGTGGCCAGGCCTTTAGTTGCCAAGGTCCTAAGCTGTGGCATTCCCTCTTTAAACTTCACCACCTCCCTACCTTTCTTTTCTCCTTTAAGACACTCCTTAAAACCTATTTCTTTAACTAATCTGACCTAATAACACATGTTTTGTTTAATAATGTTCCTGTGAAATGCCTTGGGACGTTTCAATATATTTACCACGCTTTATAAGTGCAGGTGGTTGTTACTATACAATATTAATAACATCATATCGCAATATGGTATGCTTAAATGAAACTGAGCTCTTGGCTGAATGCAGTTTATCTCTTCTGTGGCAAGTTTTACTGGGACTGAAGTTTTAGTTAGGCCCTCTTAGGTGAAGTTCACAGGCTTGTGTCTTAATCCACCCTGTAGAGCTATTAAAATGATAATACAACTTTTTTTTACATGACATAATATTGAAACGCAGCAGGTTCCTCCACTTTCAGTGATGGGAAACACTTTGAAGGATGTGGTGATGGCCTTGAGCTTCTGGGTCTTTGGGGATCATAATTGGAAAAAATATTATAAATTTAGTCTTTATAGCTCCCCCTAAACAATAATATTAAAATTACAGAAGGAAGCCACTTCTCCCATTGCACCAGTGTTTTCCTATGTTAAAACTGGTAAATAAACACAATTTGTCATTGTGTAGTAACCACTTCAGTGTCATCTTGTATTAATGCTCTCTCTGGGGTTGGGGGCAGAGAGGAAAGCAGGTTCTTCTTCTCATTGCCTATTTTTGTAGTAATCTTGAGTCTCTTCCTCGTTGCTACTGCTATGTTAACCAGGGGAAATAACCTTTCACTTCTTACCTCCTCGAAACTATTCAAAATTTTGAAAATTTCTTAGATCCACCCTTTTCTGCAAAAGTCCCAGTTTCGTGGTCAATATTTATTCCTTAATGTCACTAAAACAGATCATTGTCATTTCTCTTTGTGGTACATTGTTTAAAATGGGCTGCCACATTGCCCTATGTTGCAACAACGACTTCCTTTCAAAAATACATCATTGTGAAGTACTTTGGGTGTATTTATATTTGCCCTTTTCCTTCACTTTTTGTGAAAAATTTACAGGTGGGAACATTTAGTTTCTAGTCTTGCCCTGGACGAAGCCAAGCTTCTGTTAATGCTAATAAGAGCATGTATTTATTTATCTATTCCAATTAGTTCCTCCAATTTCTTTACTCTATTTAGAATGCTTTGCAAGTTTGCATATAAACCAGTAATTCTGACTTAACCATACTTCTCGGTAACATTTCTCTTCCATTTCTTTGTTCAAAAATTCCCTTCTATCCATACCCTTCCCCATGCATAATATTTTGGCCTACTTAGCTTTTTTTAGTATATCTATTCTTAACCCTCCTGTACATGCTCTTAAGGTTTGTTTCTCCCCAGTCGTCTTAGTTAAAAAGATTTCCTCACTGCTCTGTTCACTTTCTCTGAGGACGTTGTTACTGGTGCGTTACTTCCTAATTATTCCTTTTACATTGGGAACAAGATTGGGAACAGTAATACATAGTTGCATTTGATTTGCATAGTGTATCATGTACTGTTCAATTGTTCAAATAGGAAAAATAAAATTTCAAGTATAAAAGTGGAAATCATTGGTTGTTTACAAATTAACCACTGTACTCCATCCCTGTTGCATCACTTTCCTCTCTGTGAAGGCAAGCAATAGTTGAGTCATGGCTTTCTTCATGATTGTAATCACTGTTGCTTCATATGAACCATCAAGAGCTGCCTTTATATTGGACCAAGTGTCACCCACTAAATATTTCCTTTCCTGAGACTTGTTGCTCCATTTCCATTTGATGCAGTACTTGATTTAGTGCTGTGCCTAGGAAATCCATCAAAGAAGAATACTTTCATATATATGGTGGAGGCTGGCACTGGAACTTGGACAACATGAGCTGTAAACTGTCACTGGGAGGCTATCTCTATTCTATATTGGCTTAAATGTTCCTACTTTAAATGGATTTTTTAGTCTAAAGCATAGCTTTTAATTAATATACTTAATGCTACTCGAAAGATGGATCCATTGCTGCGTAGATTTATTTTCTGATATTTTAATCTTATTTTCATGGGCTGTTCCAGTGGTTCATTGGGCAGGTACACTGCATTCTGTGGGGGGTTGGTGGTTCTTGGGGGAAGCAGGAGGAGAGCTGATCATGAATGGTGGAAATGCTGAGGAATCAGGAGGAAAACTCTTGCTCCTCCTGGTTCCACATGAAATTATATATTTTTAAAACTTACATTTTTGATGGGGTCCCTACCTGACTGTGATCTCCAGGTCTGTTCCAAGGAATTGTTGAGTAGCTAAACTGCATGTTGTAGTATTCGACCATACAAATCAAGGTGGTCTCAATCTTTGAAGTTGCACTGTTGGCTGATCTCTGTTGGGGCAGCAGTCACCCTACAGTTGAGCTGAGTGCCCCTAAGATTGCAAATTGAAGAAATTAGAAATTCTTATGCAGTCATTCAGAAACAATCATTGAAATGCTCAGCAAGTCGGGTGGCACTTGTAAAGAAAAGATAAATATTGATGGTTCAACCATAGTGCTTTGGCCAAAGTGGAAGATATTGCATATAAAAAGGGACATAGCGAGATAAAGAGAAGGAAAAAGATCGCATACACAAGAAATGAAAACAAATGCCATGTAAAGTGATCAGGAGGATAGGAGAAGGATCAGAAGTGATAATAGTGTTAGATGAAAGGAGACATGATGAGAGAAATTAAAGAAGTAAAATAAACATTTTTAGAGTGGGTTGGGTAAATTGGAAATGGGGAATATGAAAATCTGGCAAAGCAGAACAGACTCCAGTGGCCCAAGAATCTTGTGAGAAAGAAACTGGTTAATGTCAAGAGTGTAAACCACCCTGCTGGCAGTATACCGATAAGGAACCCCCATCCTATGTACCAACACAATCTATTTTTCATCTTGGGAAGTGCTGGTTCACCTATACTACACACTGGTGATCATGCTAGTTAGTTGGGTGATGTGTGAGAAAATGTTTAGGCTCAGTTATGATGTCTTCAAGTAACAACTAGCTTGTCAATACTCAGGATGAAATTTAACGCCCTTCCCCGAGGCAAGTTTGGTGGTTGAGGATGGCATTTAATTGGGCAGGGGAGTGCAGGGTGGGAATCCCACCTTCTTCCCGCCTCTGTCCTGATTAAGTCCTTGGTGGAAAAGCTCGTGGAGGGCCTTCCAAGCTGCTGCTCATTGAGGCCTTTAAGTGGGCAATTAATACTATGCAGGAAACCCAAAAAGCAAATTCTCTCCGGGTTTCTTGCAGGCGTCCATTGTGCGTGGCAGGTGGCTCCTTGTGCAAAGGCACTCAGTTTCTGATCGCGAAACCTGCCATCAGAGAGACAGCCTCTCCTCCTTCTCTGCAACCCCTGTCCTACCATCACCCATTTGTGCCTGAAACCCTTGGCTATCCAAGATCATGGGTGGCTCCAATACTGGCAGCAGCCACCTCTCCAGTTGTTGAGCAATGAAGAGCTGCGAGCCCTGATTGGTTAGCAGCTCTCTGTGGGTGGGACCTCCGTGCCTGGGGTTCTTGATCCTGGGCAAGGCCTGCCATTGCCCAGTTAAGAGTCTGATTGGCACTTAATTGGGCAGGCCTTCCTAAAAATAGAGGTGATGTGGGTGCTCTTGCCAACCCTCCAGAAGGCTAGACCCCCTTTGCCTCCCTTAAATACTGCTCTCAATGTCTAGGCTTGCAGAAGTTGCCTAATGGTTGCTGGTATACAAAGAACCATACCTCAGCATACTGTCATCTTCAGGGAGGGAGGGCTAGAAAAAATGAAACTGGCTTTTATATTCACAGATGTTTCGGCTGGATTCTAGGAGAATGGAATCATAAAATTGCTCCCGGTGTTACAGTTAATCCAATTTGCTTATCCTGGTTGCAGAATCATAGACTCACCGAAAACCGCAGGGCGCTCAAAAAATCATTTTTTTTCCTAAGTAAATCAAATATCTTTTGCTTTCAGCTATCTCAATGCTGTAATTAATTGCTTGTTAGTGGGACCTGTTTAGGATCTGGGCTACACAGATAGCATGCATTTCAGTTAACCTAGAGACCTGACCAAAGCTGATCCGAAATTGGACTTTGGACCTCATTTCAATAATTTGGGTGAGCTGCTGATGACTGTTGCACCTTCTCTGGCAGCTCTCGCATTTCAGCCCATAAATTCCATACTGCTTGCGTCTAGCAATGGCCCTCAGGTAAGAGGAGGGAGGGGAAGAGGTAGGAGTACTGTGGAGTCAGGAGGAGAACTCTTGCTTGTCCTGGCTCTATGTCAATTTTACTTTCTGTAAAACTTACCTTTTTAGTGGCAGCCCCTAGCTAGGCTGCATCCATGCTTGGAAAACCTATGCAGAACAGGCCTGGAGCCTGCTTCATTCAGGGTAGCCCAATCTCTCAGAGATGTCCTACAGTAGGCATACATAAGGTAACAATTTAGCACAAGCAAGGCACCAGACATTGGAAGGTCGTCCAAGGTCAGTAATGCATTGAACATTTTTCGGGTGCCCTTGGATTCAGCCCCCAGACCTGCAAAATCGATCAATTTTGCCTCAGTTTTACAAACACTACCAATTGACCTTTTCAACCCTGCAGCCTTTTGTCACCAAATAATGTCAGGTAGTCTACTGTTTGAAAAATCTAGGAGACATAACTTTGAATTGTTGCCCTGTGAAATAATAATTCCAAAGAGCTGTTTAAAGTCCAAAGTGTTATAAAGAAAGATCTATGAAGAAAAGTAAGAAGTGATCCTCATTTTTTTTACAGAGGAAAAGTCTTGCAGTAGTTCTAGCCATTTTTGCCGGAAACAGCATATCAGCATGTCAATTGACAACAAAAGGTTGCTAACAACCTCTCCTGTGTAGCTACTGCCTGCTGTTTGGTAGGTGAAAACATGAATGATGAAACTCCACTTTCCTGCGGAGACAGAGTCATAAAAATAAATTGATACTAGAAGCTAGTTAAAGATGTATATTATATATTAAAAACAAATTATGAGCAGCCTAGAGTCTTTTGTAAAATTTTAAACCAAACTGCCACAATCCCTTTGTTTAAATCCATCTATTGGTAACATTTCTGGATCAGGGGGCCATTTTCATTTTGATTGTGGAGCTGCAGGTGGAATGAACTAGTGCAATAAATCAAAGCTTCATTGTTTGGCATAATAATGGATGTCAGGATAATCACATTTTTTAAAACTGTGACTGCCCAAGCAAAGCAGACTTTTAAAATGGCCTCAGTTGGTCATTGTTAATGACCTCAAGTCACTGATTTCAAAATTTTAACCCACTGAAAATTCATCCTTGCTCTATAATGTTGTGTTCAAAATGGTCAAAATCTAATTTGCACATTCTCACTGTAAATAACCCAGTTTATGCACACATATAATATATATATAATATATATATAACACACCTTATCCATTTCATGTTATCATCATCAGATTATAAATGCCTATAACTCGCTGTGGCTCAGTGGGTAGCACTCATGCCTCTGAGTTAGAAGGCTGTGGGTTCAAGTCCCACTCCAGAGACTTGAGCACAACAGTCTCAGCTGACACTCTAATACAGTACAGAGAGGAAGCTACACTGTCAAAGGTTCTGTCTTTCAGATGCAATGTTAATCCAATACCCATTGGCTCTCCAAGATGGAGGTAAAACATCTCGTGGCACTGTTTCAAAGAAGAGTACGGGAGTTATCTTTGATTTCCGTGTCAATATTTATTTCTCACCCAACAGCACCAAAATGGATTATCTGGTTATGATCACATTGCTGCTTGTGGGAGCTTCTTGTGTACAAATTGGCTGCTACGTTTCTTACACTAAAACAGCGACTAAAGTTCAAGGCACTTCACTCGCTTTGCTTTTGGATGTCCTTTTTTATTCTTTTGTGGGATGCAGGTGTCGCGGGCAAAGCCAGCATTTGTTACCTTTGAGATGGTGGAGGTGAGCTGTCTTCTTGGACCACTGCAGTCCTGAGTTTGTAAAATGTGCTCTAGAAATGCAAGTTTTTCTTTTAGATGCGACAGTTTTGTAGTGAAATCTTTGGTCTGTAAAGGTAATCTAGGGATATTGTTCTTTCAAGGCATCAACTGAAAGTTCATGCTCATTCAGTTTGTTTTAGAAAAAAGAAATGGATTAATCCTCAAAATACTGAATTTTGATAAATTTTCAAAATATGCACTTTATGTCATTGCTATAACATTAGTATCAGCGGGTTTAGAATGTGTAGAATGAGAGAAAAGTAAAAAGTGCTGCTTTATTTATAGAGTTCGCTGAATAAACTGGAAGTGATGCAAAAAGGTTGTCTGCAAAATTGGACAGAGCCTGAAAATGGGCACAGGTATTGTAATGCATAACTAACTTGTGCCCTTTGGTCGCACACAGTTATCAGGCAAATTAGCTACATCAAAAGCAATGTCAAAGGTGCTGCTGAGTGACTGCATATCTCAGCAGGGGTACAAGTTTGTGTGATGCTAGCACATCTTTAAACTAGTCTTCACTACTTAAAACCAGCCTGAACCTTTTTAAAGGGGATGTGCATTCTGGCTGGAGCAGGTGTTTTTTGCATAAGTGAGTGTGAGCAAGAAGGCCACAGCAGAGAAAATAGCTTGCTCCAAAGCATACTGATGCTGGTGTGGATCCCTTGGAGAGGTGGAAAGGAGGAGAGAGGTTGTGTATTCACAGGGGCCCTGGAAGTCCTCCAAACAAACCATGTGAAGACAGTGAGAGCAGATTGCCCACCACAGCTATGTCAAGAGTCCAGACCTGAAGACCTGGATGCAGTGTCACAAGATGTTCATTGATCTTGATCTTGACTAAGGTCAGTGGATGCATCTACAAATTCCATATCCTACCACGTGTGCCACTAGCTTCATACACACTGCTCAATGCACCTACCCCACCAGGGATAAGGCTGCCAGAATACTGGGTATTGACCATCAAGATACACTGTGTGTATTGTAGTACAGAAGCAGGATATCAGGAGTTGGGGTAAATATCATCAGGGTTAGCATGCAGTACCCACAGAACAACATCTGTATTGTCACTGGTACCCTGCACCATAGGGAAGCTTGCAATCCTCACAAAACCTTGTGCTTGCCCTGTCTGTTTCCAGAGAGAATGAAATGTATTTAGATCTCTTAGAATAGAGACTCTCAATGACCACCACCACCACACACACACACACACACACCCCCCGCCCCCCGCGCCAAACAACACCCCTCTTATGCAACAGCGGACGTCAAACTGGGAAATGTTGCAAATATCTCTTGCTCCAGCCTGGAAGGAGCCAGATGCATAGAAGCTCATGGCCATGGTCACCTTCACAGCCATTGGCAATGCCATCCTCGCCCTGCACTGAAACTACAGTTATGGCTGCAGGAGGTGAAAGATTTTAGTGATGATCTCATTAGTGGAACAGAGATATTTGCCTAGTCCATGCTGAGGTTCAGGGAGGAGAATTGCACTCTGAACATCCTGGGTGGATATGGCCCCTTGCTAAGAATCTTCCACCTCTCCCTCTTTAGCAGCTTTTCCTGCTCTGTGTCACCTCAGTTCATTCTCTCTGCCATGCTGTAGTCCAAGGATACAAATTATTGCACCCCTGTCAAGGAACAAATTGTTTGAAGTCAGGACCAAATCCCACACCGTTTGCCGCAGCACCTCCTGTAAACTTTAGCAGCTTTAAACCATTCTGGAAACCACCAAGCACTTCTGCAATCACAGTAACAGTCAATAGGAACTAACTAACAACTAACCCGTAAGTAGTTGACGATCCCTTTAAATAGTGCTAGTGAACACATTTTCTGCAAGATGCAGTGAATGTATTGAAATGCTAGCGGTCATTTTACCCATAGTATTGTTTAAACTAATTCACTCTGTGGGTATGGTACGTGATGGTTTGATTTAATTTCTATAATGTGGAAGTGCCTTACTGGCTTGTTAATTAGTTAGTTTTGAATCCATAAAGACAGTAAATCAATCATCTTTACTGTACAATTTTATACACACTTAAACTATTCCTAGTTGTTATAAATGTAACTCATGAGCATTGCTATACATATTGGTGGATCATGACAATGGAACTTTTTGTGAAGAAATTGCTTTTAACATTTGATAATAGTTTAATGATTAGGACACAGAATGATAAAGCACAGAGACCATTTGGTTCATTGTGCCTGTACAAGCTTTTTAAAAGAGCTATCCAATTAATAACTTACTCCGAAGGCCCTAAAATCCCCCAATGTACATACAATGGTTTCTTAAATGATTCCACTAATTTTGCAGCCAATACTCTATACAGGAGTCCATTTCATTTTATGGTCACTTTGTTTTAAGATAGTACCCCAGTATCAGTTCCATATTTGCCTTTTACTAGTTTGAACCTGTGTTCTCTTGTTACACTCTCACGATTCTGTCTAAAGTGATTTTCTGGATGTACCTTTTATACCTCTACAAGGTCACCTCTCAAACACTTCTCTTACCATCTCATAAAGCGGAACACCTACTACAGTGCCAGTGAAACTGTCAAATTTTGCAAAATGGACATCCATTGGCCTCAAAGAAAGATGCAAAATTTAGCACTAAACTACGAATAACTTTGCATTTTCGGCCAGGAATCATATATTTATACTATAGCTCTTATACTGTAGCCCTGTATTTATTAATGATGCCCAACTGCTGATTCAAGCCAAATGGTTCTGCCATTTAAGTCCGTCCTTCTAGTTGTGAATTTAGTTCAGTTCCATCAGTCGTCTATGAATTCATTTTGAATCCTGGCCTAAAATGCAAAGTTATTTGTAGTTTAGTGCTAAATTTCACATCTTTCTTTGAGGCCAATGGATGTCCATTTTGCAAAATTTGACAGTTTCACTGGCACTTAGTGGGTGTTCCGCTTTATGAGATGGTAAGAGAAGTGTTTGAGAGGTGACCATATAGAGGAATATAAAGTACATCCAGAAAATCACTTTAGACAGAATCGTGAGAGTATAACAAGAGAACACAGGTTCAAACTAGTAAAAGGCAAATATGGAACTGATACTGGGGTACTATCTTAAAACAAAGTGACCATAACATGAAATGGACTCCTGTATAGAGTATTGGCTGCAAAATTAGTGAAATAATTTAAGAAACCATTGTATGTATATTGGGGGATTTTAGGGCCTTCGGAGTAAGTTATTAATCTAGGCTAAAAAGAGCTTTACTTTTATGACTGACAGATGCGTAGGAACCTTTGTTGCTGATAATTGGTTGGGAAAAAGATAATTTTAAAAATGGATACTGTATTACTGACAAAAACATAGCCTATAAGAATGGAAATTCTGAGCAAATACTTTTGATCCTTGTATCACTTTTCCTCCTAAGCTTCTTTCAAGCAATAATACTTTTGTTAAGGCAATTAATGGACTAATAAATAACAATTAAAATTATTGTGTCTCATCTCTCTGAAATGTGCTGCTTTCAGAGATTTTCATGTGTAATTTGTCAGTGGGTTATCACATGCCCCAGTTGCCTGGATTCAGCACTATCATTAGAATACTTTTCATGAAAGTCTAATAGAGGATGACATGCTCCATTTCATATTAATCTCTATGAATAATTTGTACAAGCTGGGGGAGACATACAGATTCCTAGCAGGAGGTAGGTCTGATATGTCTTAACTTGTTATATGGTTCTCAAATTTGTACCTTACCCAGTGAAACATATCAATTAGAATGACATTTAATTGATTTAAATCCATAGAAGGAAATCGTAAACTTGACTTTCTACTGTAGAAACTTTAGGATACCTGTTATGTTTCAGTATAATGATGTTTAAATTGTGTGTTGCCTTTCTAACTGTATGTTTGAGTCTGTGTGTTGAGAAAGGGAGATCACAGAAAGGAAACCATACTGATTTTGCCCCTCTTCCTGCCCTTTTCTAAACAAAGCTGGTTAGGTTATATACAACCAAGGATGGAATTTCTCCCAATTTGGAAGAGAACTCGTCATTACCAATATGACCGTTCTATTTCGTTTACCAACCATATGACTGAGTGGGAGGGTGGGTCAGTTAGCTCAGATGGTTGTAGTGTGGTGCAGAATAACGCCAACAGTTTGGGTTCAATTCCCATTCCAGCTGATGTATTTTTTTGGGGCCTACCTCCTCACCTTGCCCCATAGTGATGTAATGGCATGAATCATGATTACCAACCTTCAGACAATGAGGATGCTACATAGAAACATCACATAAACAAAGGAATATCTTTGTTTTTCTCGATCATAGCTGATTTAAGCAGAGTTTTGATTCTGGACCTGTGTCCCATTAGGAACACTGCTACCCCAGGCCATCTGATTTTACTTGGAATCCTTCATAATTTTGTGTCTTATTTGGGATTAGATTCCAGAATCATCCCACATTCACGTTTTCAGCAGGCAGGCACTGGAATGGTAACCCAAGTGGTTCTCTCCTTGTCTGTGAACGTTAAGCCAGTTATAGCATCACTACTGCTACCTCAGTAGTTCCTGGATTGCTTTCGTATGCATCAAGATTGGCTCAATGAAAACAGTGAGGTAATCCAGAAACTACTGGAGAAGAAACATAACCTCTACAGGGTTTAACTCAATGACAAGTCATCACTATCCAAGAATGACGCCAACCGTAACATCTAGATAATGGAAGCATCTTTGTATTCTTGTGGGATGATTCCTTGCTCCCAAAAAGCTTAAGAGTTGCAAGCTTCTTGACCAGCACTGACCTCCAGTCTTGTAAACCTCAGCTGGGATAGCATCAGCTCTTGAGGCTTTGCCACTAGACAGGAGGTTGATTGCGTTAGTCATTTCTAACAGCAGGAGAGTGTCATCAAGACAGCAGTTGATGGCAACCTGCCCAATGCAAGCTCAGAGAGATGCAAGACACTTGGCTGAATCAGAAACAGACAAACTTCAGTCTTATGCAAACTGCATAGGCTGGAAGAGATTCTGTGATGCTCTGAAATCTGCCTACAGCCCCCAGTGTCTATTAGTTCACCAATCCTTGTTACCAACAAATCAAACCTGCTCACAGAAAAAGCCCAAATTTTAGTGAGATGAGTAGAGCCTCAAACGGCCTTCATCCTCAATGAAGAAGCAATCAACAGGTTGCCATCCACTGCTGTCTTGATGACACTCTCCTACTGTTAGAAATGACTAATGCAATCAAACTCCTGTCTAGTGGCAAAGCCTTGAGAGCTGATGCTATCCCAGCTGAGGTTTACAAGGCTGGAGGTCAGTGCCTGGTCAAGAAGCTCGCACTCTTTTAGGCCTTATGGGAGCAAGGAATCATCCCACAAGAAAACAAAGATGCCTCCATTATCCACCTGCACAAGTGGAAAAGAACTTGCCAATCTTGCGCCAATCATAGCGGAATCTCGCTGCTCTCCATCGCCAACAAAACCTTTGCCAGAATCCTTCTGAACTGTTTAGTGCAATAGATCAACCAGGATCTGCTGCCACAAAGCCAGTGCGTTTTCAGAAAGGGTTAAGGAACCACTGATGTGGTGGTTGCAGTTAAACAGCTCCAGGAGAAATGCTAAGAAAAGAATGTGGACCTCTATATCACGTTTGTTGGCCTGACCAAGGCCTTTTGGAAGGCAATTTGAAAGGCATCCAAAATGGAATTAGACAGTTTTCTTAAAAGGAAGAACGTTTAAGATTACAGCGATTCGGAAAGCTGGTGCAGACAGGATGGACCAAATGGCCATCTCCTGCACCAAAACAGTTCTGTGATCCTTTAATGGAAAAATTTGGCTGTCCTGAGAAATTCATCTTAATGGTTTGACAGTTCTATGATGGCATACTTGCATGTGTCCTGGATGATGGTGAGTCTTCTGATCTATTCCTAGTCACTAATGGAATTAGCCAACCCTCTTCAGCATAGTTTTCTCTGCCATGCTCTCTGATGCCTTACATGATGATGACCTTGGCATCAAAATCAGATATCGCGTGGTCAGGGAGCTGTTCAGTCTCAGACAACTCCAGGCAAAGACCAAGGTCTCCAAGGACATACTTCATGATTTTCTGTTTGGTGATGACTCTGCAATAGCTGCTGGTTCAGAGCTGAACATGCAGTGTAGCATAGAATTGTTCTCCAATGCAGGCAATGACTTTGGCCTTATCAAAAGCAGGAAGAAAACTGAGGTAATGTACCAGCCTGCCCCAGGAAAGCCCTATCTTGAGCCCAAGCTTTCAGTCCATGAGCAGAACCTGTCAGCAGTAGATATGTTCACTTATCTCGGCAGCAGACTCTCCCAAGCTGTCTATACTGAGAATTAAACACTTACTTTGGCAATTTTTGCAAGTGTAGACTTTGAACATCAGTCTGAAAATGAACAGGAGTAAGTCGGTGTGTACCAAACTGAGTCTATAGAGCAATAGTCCTGCCCACTCTGCTCCACCAATGTGAGACTTGGACTATATACCAGCGTCATGCTAAGAAACTCGACCACTTTCACTTGAGCTGCCTTCTGAGGCTCAGATGGCAGCATGAAATATCAGACACCTGAGGTGCTCACTCAAGCTGGCATGCCAAGAATCCACACCATATTGAGACGGTCCTAATTGAGTTGGGCTGATCATCTAACCAGAGTATCTGACACTCGTTTACCAAAGCAAATTTTCTATGGAGAGCTTGAGTATGGGATGCACTCTCAAGTTGATCAAAGGAAGTGCTACAAGGACAGTCTTTAGGCTTCACTTAGGAGTTTTGATATCGACTTCCGAGTCCTGGAAGAAGCTCATCCAGGATTGCTGCACCTGGCACAACCAGCTGAAAAGCAGCACAACCTCCTTTTGAAAGCAAGCGCATATCAAAATCAGAAAGAAAATGCAAGGATAGGAAATCCCAAGCCAGCAACTCGTCCAAAACTCAATCATTTATAGCATCCTGTCCTATTTGCAGCAGAACCTTTGGCCTTAGTAGTCACCAACGTACACACTGGAACTCTTACCAAACACCCCATATGATGAACATGGCCATCTTTGCCTCGAAGGATGAACAAGAACTGCCACCCCAGCTGAAGGGGCACAAAATGAGGATCGAATCTGGATCCTCTGCTCTGCTCTGTAGCTCAGCTATCCCTGGATAAATTCATTGAGACATCAGGAGAGCATATTCAAGTTTTCACTTTTAATTTACACTTTTTTTTCAATATTAATAAAATTAAGAATTTCTATTTTCATTCTTGGGCTGTGGGTATCTTTGGCAAGACTGCATTTACTGCCCATCCCTAGTTGCCTTGAGATGTTGGTGGTGGGGCTGATTCTTGCAACGTTGTAGCATTTTGAGGAAACTGAGTAGCTTGCTAGGCCAGTCCAGGGCACAGTTAAGAGTCAAATCTGCTGGTGTGGAACAATGAATGACTTTGCCATTTTTGACAGTTTGATTTTTTTTCTCTATTTGAATATGTGGCAAATGCTTTCTTAAAAGCTCCTTTTAATGTTCTTTACAGTGCATGTTTGTAAGCATCTGGTAATGTTCTATTTAATTGGTTGATTCGATTTCACACGTCTGTACTTGGGAATTAGTAACGGGAGTGATATTGTGCATGAAAGCTTGTTATCCTTGTTTGTTGAAAGCAAAGGAGCTTTCTTTAAGTCACGTAGCCTCCTGAAGTAATAGTCAAAGAGTATTCAGACTCTTTTGTGTTGTCTCCAGCTCCACATTATGTTGCAGCTGGTGTCATTTGGAAACCTCAACAAACCTTGCTGACATTAATAAATGCAGTCATTACTGTTAAGTGTGTTCTCCTATCATCACAGCAAGTGGGAAGTGAGTTTGCATCCAGCTGATGCCAACAAGCTTTTTGTATTGCGATTAGTGACAGTTACCTGCCGCTGAGCAAGTGTCATGCTGAGTGAGATTCAAAGTAGAAATGTTTCCAGAAAGGCAGTGTCTTTTGTACAGCAGCCACAGAAAGTCACTATTTAGAAATTGCAAGTTTAGTAACTGCAGAATTATATGCATTACATCTTTTGAAATGTAATTTGCTGTAAATTTTAGTATACCAATTGAAAGCAACTGGCACATCCCACTGAGGAGTATGGTCACCCAAGCTGCTGCAGTACTTTTTATTAAGTACCATGGTTCTGAGCCTTTAACTATATCAGTGTGAAACAATGACATCTGCAGAGCAACATAATTAAGTTTACGGGGACACAGCTGATGATTTTTTGGGGGGAATCAATCAGTTGCTTTTGTGTTGAGGGTTTGTGATGTGTCATTGAGATGTGCTGCTTTTTAAGATGCAGCTTAAGCTGTATTTTGTTAAGATTCTGGTTTTGAGGGGGTTGGTGTGTGAACTGGGATGGAAGCATGGCCATGTTTTCATTTCCCTTTCTTTGGTTTGTCTAAGGTTAATTTTCACGTTTTTAGTGTATCTGTATTATTTCACATATATATTTCTTTTGTCAAAGCTTTGACTTCACTTGTTACATCCTAGACACACTGTAAGATAAGCTCATTGGCGCTACTATCCCTTGTCAGTTGGCTGATACAAAAATCTGAAATATTGACTTTATCGGTGTTATAGAGTTGATTTTCCAGGCAACTTTTCTTGGTGGAATCATTGAACTTTATTTACAAGGCGGCAGCAGCAACTACATGTGTGCATCAAATTCTATAACTAAAGAACTGTCCCCTAAAGGTTCCCTGTGCTGATAACTCATTGGTTTACACAGATCATGTGATCTTACAACTCTATTCTTAAAGCTACAGTACTACATTTATCAAAACTATAATTACTACAATCAGGGATACAATGGAATTGTAACATTATTCATTTGTCTTTTGGGACAAAAACGGAGTACACCAGTTCTTCAACCTTATGACCGCAGAATGCAAATCATATAACTCCTTACATTAGGGCTTAGAGCACAGAAACAGGCCATTTGGCCCACCAGGTCCATGTTAATGTTTATTCTTCAGATGAGCTTTCTCCCAGCTTAGTTCATCTAACCCCATCAACATATCATTCAATTCCTTTCTCCCTCATGTTTTTATCAAGATTTGCCTTAAATTCATCTATGCTATTCACCTTGTGGTAACGCGTTCTGCATTCCAACCCCTCTCTGGCTAAAAAAGTTTCTCTTCAGTTGGATTTATTAATGACTACCTTGTACTAATGGCCCCTGGTTCTCGTTGCCCCGCAAATGGAAACACCTTCTCTGCAACTATACTTTCGTAAACATAACTGGCTATCTTTCCTTTTTTTTTGTTTTAGAGAAAGGTGCCCCATCCTGTTCAATCTTTTCTAATAGGTATAGCCCCTCAGTTCTGGTATCATTCTAGTAAATGTTTATGTATCTTCTCCAATGCCTCTGTATCCTTTTTATAGTATGGGGACCAGAACTCTTCATCAGTGTGGTATAATTAAGGTTCTTTATAAGTTTAACTGAGATTCTCTGCCTTTCAGTCCTATTCATCTCGAATGCTTTGTTTGCCTTTCTTAGGGCTTTGTTAAGCTGGATCGCTACTTATAGCAATTTGCGTTTCTGTACCTTTGACCCCTCTTCTCCTCTACCCCATTTAGAAAGTTATTTTCCTGAAGAATCTTTGGCCTCCATAATCTCACCTACCAAAATTTATAACCTAGGCCAGGATCCCCCCCAATGGATGCGGCAAGCCATTTAAATCTCCACTCAGTTTGGCAGCACCGTAATATCCCGTTGGGTGGGAGGGGCTGTAAAATCCTGGTCCTACAATTATCTATATTAAAGCTAATGTCAATTATATGCTCATTCTGAAAGTTTATTAATGTTTTCCTGTATTTTATCCCAGTTCTCTTCTATATATTAACTGCACACCCTATTTGGTGTTGTCTGCAAATTTTGAAACCATATTTCCGATTCCAAAGTCTAAATTATTTATGTAAACGCTGAGCCTTGTGGAACACCACTTTCCACGTTTTGCCAGTCTGAGTAGCTAGTTTTAATCCCTACCCTCTATTTTCTGTTTTGTAACCAGCTCACTATTCATTCTACTACTTGACCTCCTCTTATTCTGACCTTAGTCTTGAGTCTATGCAATATGTTATCAAAAGCCCTTTGTAAATCCTTTTCCAGGAATATTGAATGTTCATTTTGTGAAGAGGGAAAGGAAGTTTAGTAGAAAGCTGTTAAAGGCTTTATTTCATTTTTCAACAGGTTGTCGCCGTGGTGTGCTATGGGATGGATGAAGCAGAGCAAGATAAGTATGAGGCACGGCTGAAAGAGGTGTTTGACAGTTTTGACACCATCGGCACTGGGTCACTGGGCAGAAAAGAGCTGACTGATCTCTGTCATATGCTACAGTTACAAGAGGTGGCTCCAGTGTTGCTGCAGACTGTTCTTCAAGGAAACCTCTCTGGCAGGGTAAGGCCACCTTTGGTTTCAGGAATCATTTTAAATAATGTGTTGATTAAACCATGAACTTAGTTTGTTTATACTAAGTCATAATTTACTTTCTTACCAATTCTTATCTGATAATGATCTATTTGAAATATTATAAAGTGAAACTGTGGGGGTAATTTTAACCACAAAAAATGGGTGGATTGTGGTTGGATGGAACATTGAAAATTTCAACCCAATCCTAAATTGCCCACCTACAGTTTTAACAGCAGCGGGGTGGATGGAGACAAACTGCTTCTAAAGGTGTGCTGACCTTTTAAACATTATAAGAGGCTGCATGGCTCCTATTTAATCTGTCTTCCACACCTAGCCCTGCTCAGCCAGTTTACTTGTGCCTCAGGAAACCCACTAGGTAAAGGGAGTACTGCTTCATGGAAATGTTGATGATTCATCACTGCTTGTGGGCTGGTGGAGTAGGTATCTTCTCAGCACATCAGGCTTACCTTCTTTCTTGCCACCACTGGACTCCCCCTGCATCCCCCAACCTCCACCCCACCAAAGACCATCATCCTCCCACAACCAGTGATCACCACCTTATCTCAAGGATCCGGACTTTCCGCACTCTCACTAATCCAGCAGCAGCCTCCCTACCTCTCTTGGGGCTTCTGCCTTCTTCAGAACATTCCTCACCCAACAGAGAGCCAAGCCTGTCAATCTGGCTGGTTCCTGGGTAGGGAATCTGTTTGAAAAAAGACATAAAGGATCAAAATTCCATAACATGGGGAAACCTTGAGAGCAAAAATTGCACCCCCCCCCTCCCACCCACACACACACACACACAATAAATATTGGGGCCTATATTGCTTAATCGTTTTTTCTACTTCTTGTAATTGAAAGATAATATTCCTGCATTACTGTAATGCATTTACAGCAGGCTTCAGCACAATATACTGGGGATCATTGGTAGGTCGATAACTTTGCAGAACCTGATCTGGTTGGTGTTTGAAAAGTGGATGCAGTTCTATCATGATTGCTCTCAGTTTCTTGTTATTGGACAATTTCCTGGCAGGAACTAGGGCTCATAAATTTTATACATCCATTTCTCATTAGATTTGGATTGAGGTTCACATATAGGAAGTTTTGATACAGCTGTTCAATTACTGAGCTCCAATTTTTTCCCTGGATGTGTCCAAGCAAAAAATTGTAGCAGTGGTGGAAACTGGTCTGAGCTGTCTCTATCCATTCATGTGGCACAGGTCCCCCTGAACTAAAGAAGGGAAATAGAAAAACAGAGTTAACATTTCATATCATTAGAACTGGTTAAAGTTAGAGATGTAACATGTATCGGGGGAGGTAGTGGCATAGTGGTATTGTCACTGGACTAATATTTCAGAGACCCGGGGTATTGCTCTGGGGACCCGGGTTTGAATCCCACCATGGCAGATGGTGAAATTTGAACTGATTCCATGAACGGAGGCCCAAACAACCTGCATCCACCTCTGCTTGGCTGAATTTGTTCTCACATTGAGCTACTTTTCCTTTGACTCCACTCACTTCATCTCAGTAAAAGATGTTGCTATGGAAATACTATTGGGTCCTAGCTATGCCTACCTTTTTGTGGGCTATCTGGAATGTTTTTGTCCTGTCCTACCCAGTTCCCCTCCCTAATCTCCTTTCTCTGATTGTTTGTGCCATTTCCTGCTCTCACCCTGAATCAAAATTTCATCAACTTTGCTCTAAATTTCCACCCTCCCTCATCTTCATATGATCCATCTCTGACACTTCCATTTCCTTCCTCAGCTTTTTTAATTCACTTTCTGGGGATAGGTTGTTGACCAATATGAACTAGAAAACTTACTGACTCAACTAATTTGACTATATTTCTTCTCACTCTGCTTCCTGTAAGTTTGTCCATCACCATTCCATCTATTCTGACACTGCCACCTTCTATACCCATACTTCAGATATGTCTCCTTTATTCCTTACCTAACAATTCCAGTCCACTGTGGTTTGCAGGGCCCTCAATTGTCTGTTCCAGTTCCTGCATTTCTGGTCTTGCTCTTCCCCTCCATCCCAGAACTACGATAGGGTTTCCCTTGTCCTCACCCGCTGCCCCCGCACCACACTGCGCCCCCCCACCCCCAGCTCCCGCATTGGACAGATCATCCTCTGCCATTTCAGTGTGATGCCACCTCCAAACTCAGCTTCCTCTCCTCTCTCCTTTCAGCACAGTGTCCTGGCGAATCAAATAACTAGGGTTGTAGAGAGTTCTTTAAACTAAATAGAGTGGGGGGGGGTGGAGTGGGGGACGGTTCTGGAGAGGGGCTAAATAGCTTTACAAAACAAAACGATATGGCGGCAATTGCAGGGCAGCTACTTAGGTAATGATACCCAGAGTGTGACAGGAAGAGACAGAGTGTACAAACATAAAAAAAACAGTAGTAAATAGGGTCAAAGGGGGAAAAATGATAAAAAGGCAAAATTAATAGCTCTTTACTTAAAAGCACATAGTATTCAGAGCAAAATAAATAAATTAACGACACAAATGGAGGCTTATGGGTATGATCTGATAGCCATTACGGAGACATGGTTACAAGGAGATCAAAGCTGGGAACTAAACATTCAGAGGTATGTGACTTTTCGAAGGACAGGCAGGAAGGAAAGGGTGGTGGGGTAGCTTTGTTAGTATGAGATGGAATAAGTATGATAGCAAGAAATGATCTTGGATCAGAGGATGTGGAATCCATATGGGTGGAGGTAAGCAATAACAAGGGAAAGAAGACACTAATGGGAATAACCTATAGGCCCCCCAAACAGTAGCTATACTGTCGGACAGAAAATAAATCAGGAGATAATGAAGTGTAAAAAAGGTAGTATATTAATCATGGGTGACTTTAATCTCTATGTAGATTGGTAAAATCAAATTGTCAGAGGTAGCCACGAGCAAGAATTCATAAAGTGTATTCGGGACAGTTTCCTAGAACAATATGTTGTGGATCCAACCAGGGATTTGGCTATTTTGGATCTGGTAGTGTGTAATGAGGCAGATTTAATAAATTATCTTAGAGCAAAAGATCCCCTAAGAAACAGTGACCATAACATGGTGGAATTTATAAGGATAATTGCAAAGAAATGAGGGTAGAGTTGGCTGGAGTAAACTGGGAAAAAAGTTTAGCAGAAAAGATGGTTGATGAACAATGGCAGATGTTTAAGAAGACTCACAACAAAGATATATCCCAGTGAGGAAGAAAGATTGTAGGAAGGGGATAAACCAACCATGGTTAACAAAGGAAGTTAAGGATAGTATCAAAGTGAAGGAAAAAATGTACAATGTGGCAAAGATTAGTGGTAAACCAGAGGATTGGGAAAGTTTTAAAAACCAACAGAAGATGACCAAAAAATAATAGAGGGAGAAAATAAACTTTCAGGGTAAGCTAGCAAGTAATATAAAAATGGACAGTAAGATTCTTTAAATATATAAACAGGAAGAAAGAGGGCAGTGTCAACATAGGCCCCCTGGAGAATGAGGCTGGGGAACCAGGAAATGGCAGAGAAATTGAATAAATGCTTTGCATCAGTCTTCATGGTAGAAGACACTAATAGCATACCAAGAATACCAAATAATCATGGGGCAAAAGTGGGGGAGGAAATAAATACAATAACTATCACTAGAGAAAAAGTACTGGGGCTAAAGTCCGAAAAATCACCTGGACCTGATGGGTTGTATCCTAGGATATTAAAGGAAATAGCTGCAGAGATAATGGATGCACTGGTAGTAATCTTCCAAGAATCCTTAGTTCTGGAAAAGTCCCCAGAGGATTGGAAAACTGCCAATGTAACACCCTTATTCACAAAGGGAGGGAGACAAAAAGCAGGTAACTATAGGCCAGTTAGCTTAATGTCTGTCATTGGGAAAATGTTGGTGTCTATTATAAAGGATGTAATAGCAGAGCATTTAGAAATGCATAATATAATCAAGCAGAGTCAGCATGGCTTCATGGAGGGGAAATCATGCTTGACAAATTTATTAGAATTCTTTGAGGAGGTAACAAGCAGGATAGGTAAAGGGGAACCAGTAGATGTAATATATTTGGATTTCCAAAAGGCGTTCAATAAGGCACCACATATAAGGTTACTTAATAAGATAAGAGCCCATGTTGTTGGGGGTAGTATATTAGCATGGATAGACGACTGGATAGCTAATAGAAGACAGAGTTGGGACATGGGGGACATTTTCAGGTTGGCAACCTGCAACAAGTGGAGTGCCACAGGGATCAGTGCTGGGGCCACAATTATTTACAATATATATTAATGACTTGGATGAGGGAAATGAATGTACTATCACCAAGTTTGCAGGTGACACAAAAAGAGGTGGGAAGGCAAGGGGTGAGGATGACATATGGAGTCTGCAGAGGGATATAGACAGGTTAAGTGAGTGGGCAAAAATGTGGCTGATGGAATATACTGTGGGAAAGTGTAAGGTTATGCACTTTGGCAAGAAGAATAGAGGGGCTGAATACTATTTAAATGGAGAAAGACTGAGGAAAGGTGCAGCACAGAGGGATTTGGGGGTCCTCGTGCATGAATCCCAAAAAGCTAACCTACAAGTTCAGCAGGTAATAGGTAAGGCAAATGGAATGTAGGCCTTTATTTCAAAGGGAATGGAGTATAAAAATAGGGAAGTCTTGCTAAAACTATACACGGCACTAGTTAGACCACACCTGAACAATTTTGGTCCCCTTATCTAAGGAAAGATATACTAGCATTGGAGGCAGTCCAGAGAAGGTTCACTAGGTTGATCCCTGGGATGGAGGAATTTTCTTATGAGGGGAGGTTGGCCTGTACTCAGTGGAGTTTAGTAGAATGAGAAATGACCTTATTGAAACATATAAAATTCTTAGGGGGCTTGACAGGGTAGATGTTGAGAGGTTGTTTCCCCTTGTGGGAGAGTCTAGGACCAGAGGGCATAATCTCAGAGTAAGGGGGTTCCCATTTAAAACAGAGGTGAGGAGGAATTTCTTCTCTGAGGGTAGTGAATCTGTGGAATTCTTTACCGCAGAGGGCTGTAGAGGCTGGGTTGTTAAATATATTCGAGGCTGAGATAGACAGATTTTTAATCAGTAAGGGAATCAAGGATTATGGGGAAAAGGCAGGAAAGTGGAGTTGAGGATTTATCAGATCAGCCATGATCTCATTGAATGTTGGAGCAGATTCGATGGGCTGAATGGCCTACTTCTACTCCTATGTCTTATGGTCATCTTATAGCATTCCAAAGGCACTGTTCCCTATGTGACACCCTGGCCCATTTCTCTATTTCCTCCAACATTCCCTCTTTCCACGACACCTTTCCAATGCTAGCACAGGAGGTGCAACACCTGCCCTTTCACCTCCTCACTTCCCACTGACCAAACACTCCTTCCAGGTGAAACAGCAATTTACATGCACTTCTTTCAATTTAGTATACAATATTCGCTGCTCACACTGTGCACAGATTGTGCAATCGCTTTGTTGAACATATCCTTTCAGTCAGCAAGCATGACCCTAAGCTTCCGCACACCTGTCTTTTTAATTCACACTCCCACTCTGACCTCTCTGTCTCCAGTGAAGCTGAAGGGAAGTTCAAGGAACAGCCCCTCATCTTTCAATTAGGCATTTACAGCCTTCCAGGTTCAACATTGAGTTCAACATTTCAAACCATAACCTTGACCTCCATTTTTTATGGCAGCTATTGGTGATGATTCTGTCAAACTCATTTACACCTCCTCTTGACCATTTTTTTTGTCTCTTTATTGCCCCATTACCACTCCCTTATCCCTTATCATTTAATCCCCCCTGCCTTCCAACAAACCTTCCCTTTTGTTCTTTCCTCTTAATCACCTTTCCCTGATTTTATAATTGCATCTCTAAGTTGCATCTCTAAGTTTTTCCTCAGTCATCAACCCGACATGTTAACTCTGTTACTCCATTAGCTCTTCACAGATGCCGCCTGCCCTGCTGAGTGTTTCCATCATTTTCTGTTTTTATCTCCGATCCCCAGCATCTACGGTGATTCACTTATGTACTTGAGATGTTGGCTTTGTGATGACATTGATTTTATCAATATAAATGAGGTGTCAAATATATACATTAGCCCATTGTTTATCTGATCCTCAGTAATCCAATGCAGAGAAGATGATTGATTCATCTAGTTACAGTCTGCTAAGGCTGCCTGAGGTCAGTTAGTCAGTAATGTCAGTTGAACTTGGACAGGACATCTGGATAAAGTTTTGTTCTGCACATATGTTGCAGTTTAACATTGTGTTGAACTGGTTGCATTTCATGATGAATAATAAGTAATAGAGTGAGGCCTTGATCAGAAGGAGAATTGTATACATTAGCAAAGAAGTTGTTGATTTTTACCAGAAATTATTAAAAGAAGAACCTTTGTGTTACACTCTTCATCAGTGTCCTTGACTTAAAAGGTCTTTGTATTTCTAATTCTAAACTAATTTCTGAGAACCTTTTACAAGCAAACTATTTCTTCATGTGAGCATGATGAATATTTGTGTTGCTACACAATCTGTAGTGTTGCGTACATGGTGCTTGGTGCTGAACCACTGCAGTTTTGCTGTACTTTCTTGTGTTGATTACTTATTCTGCAGAAAGAAATGTGTACTTTTCAGTGGATGCTAAGTAGAATTTATTGCTGTTCAAAATATACAGGGAAAAGAAAACTACAAGAAACTTTGCTACAGCAGATAGTGAAAGGAATACTCCCATGAGCTGATGTGAGGCTGCATTCCCTGTTTGTTTATTTGAGAAATAACACATTTCATTGTCTGGTTATTGAATTCACTATTGGGAGGTGGAGCCACAGATCCTGTAGCAGCTTGACTGGGTGAAAATGTCATTGAATGGCAGACCTACTGAAGAGAAAAAGAGCTTTGCAGGCCTTCAAAATGTGGCTGCCACAGTAAAGATAGTTGTGAATATAAACTGCATAACTTGCTACACAATGACTTTATTGTGTGAAATTTCAATGAAATTAAAAGGCATAATTTGAAGTAGTGCTCTTTCTTTCAAGATCTATAATGCCACAATGTTCCAGACAAGTTTATTCTCCCCTGTCCCACCCCAAATTTAAAAGCAATTTATTATAAAAGTTGCTCCTAGTTTAATTTATGATTTGAGCTGCAGATTTGCAATTGTAATGATCCCAATCTCAACCATTGATTTCAGGTACTTCAAATATTTTTACAACATATAAACATTGCAGAGAATTTGCTGCAACAGATGGTGAGAGAAATGCTCTATTGGGACATGTTCTTTCATTTTAATTTGTACTGAAAACTGCAGTCCTGCTATTATCATTTGTCTGTGGTAATATTTGTGTATATTCAATAACAAATCTGTTGATTTTTTTTTTCTTGTTATATTTATCCTTTTTTCTAATGTCATGAAGTTATTGAGTCCTTATGAGGTACATTTGGATGAGTACTCTTAACACCTTCCGATATCTCGGTCTGATGTGTGATATTTAACTGAGTGAATGTTTGACCATTGACACCACTGATGAAATCAATCCTGTCCTCACCTGACCTCCTTGCACACTCTTCTTGCAGGGGTCAGTGAACTGTGAAGTCAATTAAAAGACATCAATTGTCACCCTGTTTGAGATCAGCAGACTCAAAGATCCAAAATCGAGTTTGCAATCATCTGATCTGTATGGCTTGGTGTCATGCTGGCTTTACCAAAGCAACCATTAGGTTGCTAGTAATGAAATTTTGACAAATTAAACCGGAATAGACAGGGCAGAACGTTTTCTTGTAATGCATGTTTAAAATGGTTTGGTTCACTTCTGTTGAAGAGTTTACAGCTGTCTAATTTGTGGACCACAACAGATTTCTCAAAGGAACTCAAATACATCTTAACTCAGCTTATTGAACAATTACATTTAATACAGTGTACCGAACAAAGGGAATATTCCAATTGCCTGACTTGGCTAATGTACACATTTCTGCATGATATGACATTGTTAAAAAAATCTGTATTTTTGTTACCATTTCTTCATATTTTATACCAGTTTTTGTTAGATATTAAAATTGTTTCAGAAAAAATCATCTTTGTGTAGAATATGTAATATAGAAATGCAAGGTTAGAGAGATGGAACAGAGTTTTGCTTGTGTGTTGGGAAGAAGTTAGAAACTTCAGAGGGGAGAATTTTCTGTTCAGCGTGCAGAGGCGGGTCCTGACATCACCATGCGTCGCTCCGATCTTCTGTTCAGCGGGCATGCACCGGAGTCAGCTGAACTGTCAAAGACCTGTTAAAGTCATTATTAAACCAATTAAAGATATTGACAGGGCTGCCCGTCAAACCTTAAGGTTGGCAGGCAGGCGAAGACCCCAAGCGGCCTTCGCATTTTTCATGAAACCTCATCCACAGGCGGGATGAGGCTTCATGAAGTTTTAATTGAATAAATAAAAAAAATTTTGACACTTCATAAGCATGTCCCAGCTCATGTGACACTGTCACATGAGGGGACATGTCTAAATTAAATTTTTTCTGTCTTTCATGAAAACTTTCATTGCAAACTTATCTCCTTGAGGCACGGAGCTCAAGGAGATTTCTGTGCTCTTTCGCGTGCATGCGTGGAAGAGTGCAGGCCCTGACTCTCTCCTCCCCCTGCCCGCACAGGTAGCGCTGAGCCTGGCGCGCATCACGCTGAGCGGGCCTTAATTGGCCCACCCACGTAAAATGGCAGCATGCAGCCGATCGCAGGCAGCGATTGGGTCTGTGCCCGCTCCCAACTGGCCCACCTGCCGGGGAGAAATTTCTCCCCAGAATCTTTCCTCAGAGGGTAAAACATTTTATATGGAGTTCCTGATAGTGGGGAGGTAGTGGCATAGTGGCATTGTGACTGGACTAGTGTTCCAGCGATCCAGGGTAATGCTCTGGGTCCCAGGTTTGAATCCCACCAGCAAATGGAGAAATTTCGAATCCAATATAAATGCCTTGTGATGACCACAAAACCCATCTGGTTCTCTGCTGTCCTTATCTGGTCTGACCTACATGTGACTTCAGACCCACAGCAATGTGGCTGACTCTTAAATGCCCTCTGAACAAGGGCAATTAGGGATGGGCAATAAATGCTGGCCTAGCCAGAGATGCCCACATCCCATGAACGAATAAAAATAAAAAAATGATGGAGTGGCTTATATGTGGTCTGTGGAAGGAATGTTTGATCAAGCAAATAGCCTTTTCAGGTCATGTATTTTATTCTGCCCTCATCTCTTGAAGTCACTAACTGTTGTGAAGTTCCATGGACAGTCATCCCTTGAGCAAAGTAAGTTGGACCAATAATTTACCCTGAGTAGGAAACCAAATCCCAATCTCAACCATTGATTTAATATTGTAGGCATCCCAAAGTGCTTCACTGGAACAGAAACAGACAAAAAATGACACTGAACCAAAAGAGGAGACATTAGGACAGGTGGCCAAAAGCTTGGTCAAAGAGGTATATTTTAAGCAGCATCATAAAGAAGGAGAGAGAGTGAGAGAGGTGAAGATGTTTGGGGAGAGAATTCCAGAGCTGAGACTAGTAACAACTGAAGGAGGCACAGCTGCCAATTGCTAGAGGATCTCTGAGGAAAGTGAGATGTAGGAGAAGAGGGGAATCCTGTTACAAACTGCTTGTGTAGGTATCCTGGAAGGATGAGTGAGAAGGGCATTGGTTCTATCAATAGAGCTACCTGCAGATGGACTGTCCCACCATCAAAGCTGAGAATTTGTGGAAGCAGTGGAGTTAACTGCTAGAAGTTAATGGAATTGCACAACAATGGCCCTGATCTTCCAATCGGAGTAGCTGTGCGATGGGACCCAGAGGAAGTCCTGACACGCGCACGTGCAGTAGTTCTACGTGAACCTTAAACTTCCGATGGGCAGACTGGCACCCTGTACAGAGGTCTCGGCCTCGCCACTGACCAGAAAATCTGGGCCAAATAAATAAAAGTGGGAACCAAAAAACGTCACATTTGAAAGCTAGAAGATTCTAACCAATATTCTTCCGGTCATCACTTGGGCCACACCGAGAGACTTTTTTGAGAGGTCTTTTTTCCCCATGTTTATAGTTACTCATTTGCTGCTATATAAATAATATGTGAAGTCACTGCTCTCCTTATTAACAATTCCAGCACCTTGAAAGATAGGAACTTAATATCATACTACTTTTCAGTTTTGTCTATCTTTTATGATTTATATTTTTTCATCACCAAAATGTGCATTTAAAATAAAAGCATAAATTGGGCAAATGTAAAATGACAGGATAAAGGTTCTGATCACCCATATACAATGAACAGCTGAGACTTCAAAGGTACATCGGGCATTAATCCATGGTTCAATACAAAGTTCAGTTTTACCAAGCCACTCGTCACTATGGAGACCTCGGATACCATAGTAAACAAATGGTTACCTTCACCAGAGGTAACTTTGGCATATAGGTTGCTTTTAGTTGTCACACCTCAAGCCATTGAGTGGTTGATATTTTAGTAGATGAAGGGATACTTATCTGCAGTGGCAAAGGACTGTCGTTTTCCATAAAACAGAAACCCTTTGTGTTTATTGACTGATAACAGATAGGAATCATACATTAATGCTTAGTTATGTATTATGTATTGACTCAGTGGTTGTGCACAGCTATAGATGCTGGAACAGTATCAACACAGGGATTCAGTACAGAGTTAACACTTTAAGAACCAGAAAGCCTTTTTATTGTTTTCACAATTTACATGTTTTTAATCTACGACAGACTTTGAAGCTGCTGCATGTTGTTTACTTTCTTTTTAGTAAAGTTAAGAACTTGTTGATTCGTCCTTCTTCCCTCTTGAATGACTGTGTATTGATTCGTGCTGGATTATTACCTACAGGTGCCAGCCACACTCCAGTATTTCACCCAAGTGGCTATTCCTCAAATGTGAGCCTAAAGAGTTAGTAATAGTAGGGAGGAATGGATAACTTTTGTCCTTTTTGTTTCCAAGCCTTCCACCATTCTGATCACCCACATACAAGGTTTCCGAGCCTTCCACCATTTTGGAAGGTTTTCCTCACTTCATGTCTGGGTCTTTTGTAGATTAACTGATAGTGATTGATTTTCTATTATTAGTCAATAACTCCATTATTGTTCGAGTACCAGGATAGTAGATAGGCAAACTAGACTAAATTAGATACCTTAGTTTAATGTTAACACATTAAACAATATACCATTTCCTTACTATAAGCACTGAGATTTCAGCCTATGTTACCTGCCCAAAGCCTGGAGTGGGGCTTGAACCCCCAACCTTCTAATTCAGAGTGCTACCATCTCGCCAAGGTGACAACTTGGCAACACATAGTGTTCCAACCACAGCCCTAGCTGAGATTACACAACTTCCAGTATGATCCATCTATAGTTACACTGAAAGAAAGTACCAATGGTGATATTTTATATAAATGTACTTTGTATATGTGTTCTTATTGATGTTGTAAAGAATCAATAATTTAATACAAACCTAAATATAGGTCAATGCTGTCCCAAAGGCATTGAGTCAAAGCTACAGTGTACATAAATCAAAGCTACTAAAGGGATCGTTAATGTTGCCCATTGGCAGTATTGTACCATGTCACATAACCTCACCAATGGAGTCTCTGGGATCAATTTTAGCTCTTTCTGCTTGGTAGAAACTGGTTGGACAGTTAGAAATGAGCAGGTTACCACTCTGAACTCAATCTTTCCAATTTGAATCTGCAGGCAGATAAAATTCCTGCCTAAAGCAACCTGGAGCCTCATAAATTTATGCACATCAGAGACTGGCAAGACACCAGTTGCTTTTGAACTGGGACTGAGTAGGGAGGGCACACTTGACTTTCTTCCCAGGCTGGTGTATCTCAGCAAAAAGGGGGAACGGATGAAGAGCCCCTCCCCCAAGCTAACTATAAAGCAGGAATACTTCTCCAGGCCCCACAAGGAAAGTCATGGTCTCCCTTGCGCAACACTATGAGACTTTCCCAAAATGTCCTCTCCACCACTTACCTGCAAAGTGTGGACCGTCAAGGGCTGCCCCATCTTTCCTTGCCAGCAGCTGTCCTGGGAAGTGGACCAGCAGCGTTAAAATACCTAAAAAGCTAAAACACTTTGCATTTAGCACTCACCTGCCCCTCCTGTCCAAAACATGCTTCAGGTAAAAATCGACTCTTTATGCCAAGAGCACTTAAAAATTGCAGTTGTTATGGCACTTGAGAAAAGTGCATCATGTTGTTATTGTCATTGATCACTCCATCCTGTTTCTGATATATTAATGTGTCCTGTTTGTTTTCTTCCGTCAGCCTGCAGTAAAGTAGCACGTTTGCCACGCATTGATTTTGCTTCAGGGTAACTTCCATTAAAAACTAAACTGTGCAATTTTCTGAGGAAAATATACATTTCTATTCCATAAACTGGTGCTTTTCTGGTACATTACTGGTCCTTCATTGATTAATAATCGATTTTTTTTTTTAACTTTATGGATCCGAGGCCCCTTATTTACATCTGGCAGTGTTATGCCTCTTGCAGACAAACCTCTCCAAACCAGGGCCAGGGAGAGAAATCATGGATCCTTGTGCTTCTCCTGCTTCCGGCCTCTTATTCCAACCCCCTTTCCCCACTTAATCCTCAGTAGCTTTCATCGAGCACCATTGTGATGCACTTTGGTTCCTATTGAATAGAAGAGTGCAGCACAGAAGGAGGCCATTCAGCCCATCGAGTCTAGACAGTTCATTCGAAGAGAATTCCAGTCAGCCCTACCACACCCCTCCACCTGCTCTTTCCCTATAATTTTCTTCTCCAAGTATTTATCCAATTTCCTTCTGAACACTAATTTGAATCTGTATCCACCACAATATCAGAGAGAAAGTGAATTCCTAATCCTAACCACTATTCTGTAAATGTTTTTCCTTGTGATGCATTTGGTTTTTTTTTCCCAATAAAATTAAAATAAGTTTCATCTGGGCTATCTGACTATCGATCCTTCAGCCATTGGAAACAGTTTCTATTTATTCTATCTAAACCCTTCATCATTTTATACAATATTTCAAATTCCCTCAGGCTTCTTGACTCTAAGAGGACAACATTCCCAGCTTCTCTGTAATCCCTCATTCCTGGAGCTATTCTATTGAATCTCTCCTGAACCCTCTACAAAGCCTTCACATCCATCAGGTGCCCAGAATTGGGAACCATAGTCACAGTGGGGTCAAACTATTATATATCGGTTCAGCAAAACCTTTTAGCTTTTGTACTGTATGCCTCTATACAGCCCGTTGAAAGCACAGGTTTCAGTATGATGCAGTTTACAATCAAAGCTTTGTCAGACAATTACACACAACTTGGTCATTCATATTATGCAAGCACCTGGTCCTATGCAACATCCAGTCAGTAATATCCAAAAAGCTTGAACAAGCACCACAAGCAACAATCCCATGTTCAAATGAGAATATCTTGAACTAACAGTGGCGTATTCGATTGGCGCATGACTCGTGGCTTCACTTCCAAGTTTTAAAATGGCAAAACCTACCAATTCATCTCAACAAAGTCCTATGTCTATCCACATAAGTAGATTTTGTTAACAGAAAAATTATACTTTGCATTGAATGATAAATATTTTCTCATTTTGAATTGAAACTAGCTGCACGCATAAATACCCAGCATGGAGCATATAATTGAAGAGCAAAGTACTGCAAATACTGGAAATCTGAAATATAAACAGAAAATGCTGCAAATACTCAGCAAGCCAGGCAGCATCTGTGAAACAGAGTCAATGTTTCAGGCCCACGATCTGAATTAGTTTTGATGAAGGGTCACTGACCTGTATCTCTCGACACAGCTGCCACCAGAAATGCTGAGCATTTCCAACACTTCCCATTTCTATTGGAGCAAAAATAATCTTTCGCCAGCCCTCCAAAAAGCAATCATACTTCTTGTGAGCCTCTCATTCCTCTGAAACCCAGCAGCATCGCTGCCTGAGGTCAAGTTTGGCACAACTTTAAACATGAATTTCAAAAAAACTGTTATGGTATGTAGAAAACAAACAACTTGCTGAGCAAAAAAATAGCAATGTCAAAGCAGTAAATTGATAATTTAAAAAAAAGGGTAATTAATAAAAAAATGACCATTAAAAGTTGCCAAACAAGCAGAGTTAACTAATGGAATCTTTTTTGCCTTTTTGCTTAAGAAGCAGAGCTAAAGAGAGATAAACTAAGCTTAGTCACCAGGGAAGGAGGAGGGGACTGGGGCCAAGCTAAGGATTTGTGTTTGACTAACACTGACCTTACATTTGTATCTGGTGGCACATACTCAGAGCTGGCCTTGGTGGAATTCATACAAAAGTGAGTTGGAAGTGGGTTGCTATTCAGCCTGGGATTTCCTCTTCTCCTGGACTTAGAAAATAATTGAGAGCTGGGACCATTTCCGGGTGCTGAATCTGCTCAAGTCACTGGTGACTTGGAAACTACTGTACCTGAACAGCAACATTGAATAACAAGCTTTGAGAGGAATATGGCTGATCTTTCTCTTCTGTGGTTTGAGCAGGAACCTGCTTGTGTTTTTGTTTCCTAGTCTCAAGACTTCTCCTTAGCGGTTTCTTCAGTAGTTTATTAATACTAGTGAAACACATCAACCATCAGCGTTTTACAGCCTTCTAACATAATATGTTATTATAATACAATATAATTTTAAAAATCCACTTTAAGAACTAAGCTAAATCTTTGTAAATAATGTTTAAATGATGAAGCAATTATTTGTTTTCAATTTCTTTCCATCCTTGGAGCCCATTTAATCTTCACTTTTTTTGGAAGTTCAAGCTGATTTTTCTCCCTTTCAACAGTTTCAAACTGATCGATTCTTTTTGATTTTGCTCCTCCAAATGGGGCTAAAAATTACGTTTTGTGATTTTCTGGTTGTGGGGGCGGGGGTGTGTGTGTGTACAGGTAGTGGGGTCGCTATTTGTGACCTACACCCATACAGATTGAGGTGGAGGCCATGCAATTTTCATGTAACCACTTCATCTGCATCATTGTAGTGCTGATGCAACACAGTTCCAGCACTGCATCCTCTTTGCCTGCGCTGCTTGTGCACTGTGCAACACAGCCTGGGGACTGGCCACGGTCCTGGAGAGGGGTGTGCACTGGCATTTGTGCACCTGTTGGGCAGATCTCCGTGGAGGCGACCAATTAGGATGCTAGGAGCTCTACTGAATTGGGTTTAGTGGCCAGGTTTCCCAGTTGGGACATGCATTTGGCGCAGCCTGTGGATATTTTAAATAAACTAGTGAATCTCTTAAATTTGGAGGCAACAGCATATCTTTAAAAATTCTTTTATGTTTGACACCTCTGTTATTTGAGTTGTGGGAGGGTGACATTTGTTTGTTGGCCCTGCATTTCCAGTGATCAAACCAACCCACCTACCTTTTTTACAGCAAAACCAGACCTGCATTTTTTGTGAACTTATTATTCATGTTTTCTCACTTAGCGCAATGAAGGATTTTAGTGCTGGGGAATGGATTGCTTCTCATGTTGATACCTTTAGCACCACCAAAAGTGGAGCTAAGCTCCCCCTGTTCTATCTTCAGTGAAGGGGAATTTAGAAATCCAAACGGATAGGTCAAGGTAATAGAGCACAATAGCAGCTTGTGTAAAGACAAATAGAGTGGGACAAGAGGGGACAGCGAATTGAACGGTAATAATGCTTCAGCGAATAAGATCCATGAAACTAAAAGTGGTTTAAAAAAAGCTAAAATTAAAGGTTCTTTTTCTGAATGCACAAAGCATTCATTATCAGATGTATAAACCAGTGGCACAAATAGTAATAAATGGTTTAGATCTAATCATCATTATAGGGACTTGGTTACAACGGTGACTAAGGTTGGGAACTAAATATTCCAGGGTACTCCACATTTTGAAAAGGCAGGCAGAATGTAAAAGGAGGCGGAGTAGTCCTGATAGTAAAGGATGACATAAGGACAATAGTGAGAAAGGATCTTGACTCAGAAGAGCAGGAAGTAGAATCAATTTGGGTTGAGATTAGGAATAGCCAGGGTCAGAAAATGTTGGTGGGAGTAATTTATAAGCTCCTAACAGTAACTATATCCTTGGACAGAGCATTAAGTAATAAATGATTGGAGTTTGTAATAAAGGCAACATAATAATTTTGGGGAACTTTAATCTTCATATAGACTGGGATAATCAAATTGGCAAAGGTGGTTTGAAAGGTGAGTTTGTAGAATGCTTTTGTGATGGTTTCCTGAAACAATGTTTTATGGAACCAACTGCGGGTTCAGTTATTTTCGATCTGGTGCAGTGAGGCAGGGTTAGTTGGTAATCTCCGAGTAAAAGATCCAGTGGGGGAAAAAGTGATCATAACACAATTGTATTCTATATCAAGTTTGAAAGTGACATGCTCCAGTCCTAAAAAAGAAGCTTAAACTTAAACAAAGCCAATTACATTGGTGTGAGGGGAGAGCTGGTTCAATAGGTAAGCAGACTAAAAGTGTGGCAATAAATAAACAGTGGGAAACATCTAAAGAAATAATTTGAAAAGTTCAACAAAAATACATTTTATTGAAAAACAGAAACTCAGCAAGAAAGATCCATCCATGGCTTACTCAGGAAGTTAAGGATAGTATTAAATTAAAATAAGAGGCCTAGAACTATTATTTGCCACATTATAAGTCTGAGGATTGGGAGCATTTTAGAAACCAGCAAAGAGCCTCCAAAAATTTAATAAAAAGAGAAGAAATAGAATATGAGAATAAGCTAGCTAGGATTATAAAAACAGATTGCAAGCTTTTGCATGTATATGTAGTAACTAAAGTAAACATTGGTCCCTTCGAAGCAGAGACAGGAGAAATTATCATGGGTAATGAGGAAATGGCAGTGACATTGAACAGCTATTTTATGCCTGTCTTCACAGTAGAAGACAAATTATATACTAGAAATAGAGGGCAACCAAGGGGCTAAAAAAAAAGCGTGGTAATTTAATATTAGCAGAGGAAAAGTATTGAGAAACTTAAGGGATCAAAATCGGACAAATCTCCAAGAGCTGATGGCCTAAATTTAGGATTCTAAAAGAAGTAGCTGCAAAGATAGTGGATGCTCTGGTTATGATTTTCCAAAACTTTCTACATTTTAGAATGGTCCCTGCAGATTGGAAATGAGCAAGTGTAAATCCACTGCTCAAGAAAGGGAGAAGAGAGAAAACAGGGAATGCGAGCCAATTAGCTTCACATCAGTAAGTGGGATAATGCTGGAATTAAGGAAGTCTTAACAATGCACTTAGCAAATCATTCTATGATTAGACAATGTCAACATGGCTTAACAAAAGAGAAATCGTGTTATGTAAGAAATAAGAGCAGGAGCAGGATTCAGCCCCTTGCGCCTGCTGCACCATTCAATTAAACCATGGCTGATTTTCTACGTCAATGTCATTTTCTTGCAATATCTCCATATCCCTTCATTGGAATCTATCCATTTCCGCTTTGAACATACTCAATTACTGAACCCCCTCAGCCCTCTGAGATAGAGGATGGTGAATCTTTGGAATTCCCTGAGTGAAGAAATTCCTCTTCTCGGCTCCAAATGGCCTACCACTTGTTCTGAGACTGTGCTCCCTGGTTCTACACACGGCAGCCAGGGGAAACATCTGCCCTGTCGAGCCCTATAAGAATTTTGTATGCCTCAATGAGGTCACCTCTTATTCTTCTAAACGCTGGAGAATACAGGCCCAGTCTCTCAATCTCTTCTCATAGGAAAACCTGACCATTCCAGGTAACTGTCTGGCGAACCTTTGTTGCAGTTCCTCTATGGAAAGTGTATCCTTCCTTGGGTAAGGATGCCAAAACTGCACACAATACTCCAGTTGCAGTCTCACCAAGGCTCTATACAACTGCAGCAACATTTCTTTACTACTGTACTCAAACCTCATGCAATAAAGACCAATATACTGTTTACCTTTCTAACTGCTTGTTGCACCTGTATGTTAGCTTTCAACAAGGACACCCAGATTCCTATGAGCATCTACATTTCCTATCTCTCACCATTTAAGAAATACTCTACATTTCTGTCTTTCCTACCAAAAGTGGATAACTTCACATTTTTCCGCATTATATTACATCTGCCATTTTCTTGCCCATTCACTTGGTCTGTCTAAATCCCCTTGAAGCCTCTTTGTATCCTCCTCACAACTGGCATTCCCGCCAAGTTTTGTGTCATTAACAAACTTGGAAATATTACCTTTAATCCCCACATCCAAATCATTGCAAATCGCTGAGGTCCAAGCAGTACCCCATTGGTCACAGCCTGCCAACCTAAGAATGACCTATTTATTCTTACTCTTTGTTTGCTGTCTATTAACTAATCCTGAATCCATGTCAGTATATTATCCAAGTGCTGTAATTTTGCTTCCTAACCTTTTGTGTGGAACCTTATTGAAAGCTTTCTGAAAATCCAAATACACCACATCCACTGGTTCTCCCTTATCTATTCTAATAGTGGGGTTACATTTGCTACCTTCCAATCTATAGGAACTATTTCAGAATCTATAGAATTTTGGAAGATGACCACCAATACATCTGCTATCTCTAGTTACCTCTTTCAAAACCCTGGGATGTAGATCATCAGGTCCAGAGGATTTATTAACTTTCAATCCAATTAATTTTTCCAGTAGTAATTTTTACTAATACTAATTTCTTTCAGGTCCTCAATCTTGCTAGTCTCTTGATTCTCCTGTATTTCAGGGAGGTATTTTTTTAAATATAAAAGCAAAATACTGTGGATGCTGGAAATCTGAAACAAAAATAGAAAATGCTGGAAAAACTCAGCAGGTCTGACAGCATCTGTGGAGAGAGAAACAGAGTTGACGTTTCAAGTCCGTATGACCCTTCTTCAGATAAGTAGAGATGTGATGAATACTGTTTAAGGGGGGGGTGGATAGAAGGCCAGCGATAGGTGGGGGCAAAGGAAAGATTGACAAAGATGTCATGAACAAAAAGACAAAGGGAGTGTTAATGGGTAGTGGTAAGTGCTAAAAAAGGTGCTGTTGGTGGCAAAGGTAAGAAAGCAGAATGTGATAATAGCAGAACAGGGGTAAATGGGTAAGTGCTCTGAAAAGAACAACATGAACGAGTAACAGATGGCCCTTGTGGGGATGGGGTGGGAGAAGGGGATGTTGGGGGGAAATAAAGATCAAAAATGAGATAAAAGAGGGGATTAAAAGGGGGATAAAACAGTGAATAAATAAATAAAAATAAGTGAATAAAAATAAAAATGAATTTTTTAAAAGGATAAAAAAGGGGTGAAGATAGAGGAGAGAGTTCATGGTCTGAAGTTGTTGAACTCAATGTTAAGTCCGGAAGGCTGTAAAGTGCCTAATCGGAAGATGAGGTGCTATTCTTTCAGTTTGCGTTGGGCTTCGCTGGAACATTGCAGCAGGCTGAGGACGGACATGTGGGCATGAGAGCAGGATGGCGTGTTGAAATAGAAAGCAACAGGAAGGTCTGGCAAAGCGGTCACCCAGTCTGCATTTGGTTTCTCCACTGTACAGGAGACTGCATTGGGAGCAGTGAATGCAGTAGACAAAATTGAAGGAGGTGCAAGTGAAGCACTGCTTCACCTGAAAGGAGTGTTTGGGCCCTTGGACAGTGAGGAGGGAGGAAGTAAAGGGACAGGTGTAGCACCTTCTGCGATTGCATGGGGAGGTACCGTGGGAAGGGGATGAGGTGTTGGGGGTGATGGAGGAGTGGACAAGAGTGTCCTGGAGGGAGCGGTCCTTACGGAATGCTGATGGGGGGTGGGGGGGGGGTGGTGGATTGGAGGGGATAATGTGTTTGGGTGTTGGTATCATGCTGGAGTTGGCAGAAATGTTGGAGGATGATCCTTTGAATGCGGAGGTTGGTGGGGTGAAAAGTGAGGACAAAGGGGACCCTATCATGGTTCTAGGAGGGAGAAGAAGGTGTGAGGGCAGAGGCGCGAGAGATGGGTCGGACATGGTTGAGGGCCCTGTCAACCACAGTGGATGGGAAACCTCAGTTAAGGATGAAGGAAGACATGTCAGAATCGTCGTTTTGGAAAGTGGCATCATTGGAACAGATGCGATGGAAGCAAAGGAACTGAGAGAAAGGGATGGAGTCCTTACAGGAAGCAGGGTGTGAGGAGCTGTAGTCGAGGTTTTTTTTTAATCCTCCTCTGTGAAGGTAGACAGGAAGTATTGTTTAGTTTCTCTGCCATTTCCTTATTCCCCATTATAAATTCTCCTTTCTCTGCCTGTACTGGGGCCCATTTTTGTCATCTTGTCCTTTTTAAATACTTATAGAAGCTTTTACAGCTCGTTTTTATGTTTCTCGCTAGTTTACTTTCATATTCTGTTTTCTCTTTCTTTATCAGTTTTCTGGTTATCCTTTGCTGAATTCTAAAATGCTCCCAATCCTCAGACTTACTATTTTTTTTTGCCAACTTTATAGGCTTCTTCTTTCGATCTAATGCAATCCTTAACTTGTTAACCATGTTTGGATCACTTTTCCTGCTGGGTTTTTGGGCCTCAGAGGAAAGTAAATTTGTTGTAAACCATGTATTAATTCTTTAAATGCTAGCCAATGCCTGTCTACCATCCTGAATTTTAATATAGTTCCCCAATCTACCACAGCCAACTTGCACCTCATACCTTAAATCTAAAATAGCACATTCTCCAGTTGGCTCTTCAACATACTGTTCTAAAAAACCACCTTGTATACATTCTAATAATTCATTCCCAACAGCATTAGTGCTAATTAGGTTTACCTAGTCGATATGCAGATTGAAATTCCCCATGATTACTGTATTACTCTTGTTACATGTACCTCTAATTTCCTGATTTATACCGTGCCCTACACTACCACTATTGTTTGGTGGCCTATAAACAACTCTCATTAGTGTTTGCTGCCCCTTTCTGTTTCCTACCTCCACCCAAACTGATTCGACATCTTGATCTTCCGATCTAAGCTCCTCCCTCGCTAACATACTGATCTCATCCTTTATTAACAGTGCTACCCCACCGCCTTTTCCGTTTTGCCTATCCTTACTAAATATTGAATACCCTTGGATATTCAGTTCCCTGTCAAGGTCACCCTGCAGCCATGTCTCTATAATTCCAATTAGATGATATATCTTTACTTCTGTTTGTGCCATCAGTTAAGCTATCTTGTTGCGAATGCTTCGTTCATTTAGAGAGAGTGCCTTTAATTCTCTCTCTTAATTATTCTCGCAACCTCTCGCCTTATTTGCTGGTGCACTCTTAAGTTTGTATGCTCAGTCCCTTCCTACTACAGTCTGATTATCATTTCCCTGAATGTTACCTGGCTCTCTTGCCCTCTCTTCCCTCTCTTATTTATCACACCTTCCCTCATATGATCCCTTGCCCCCACAATTTAGTTTAAAGCCCTCTCTATTGACCTAGTTATACGACTCGCCAGAACACTGGTCCCAACACGGTGCAGGTGAAGACCATCCCAACGGTACTTTCGCCAGTATTGGTGCCAGTGCCCCATGAATCAAAACCCATTCCTCCCACACTAATCTTTAAGCCATGCATTTAACTCTTTAATCCTATTTATCCTACACCAATTTGCTTGTGGTTTAGGTAATAATCCAGAGATTATTACCTTTGAAGTTCTGCTTTTTAATTTAGCCCCTAGCTGCTCATTGTCTCCCTAAGCAGAACCTCTTTCCTAGTCCTACCTATATCATTGGTATCTATGTGGACCAGGACCCCTGGCTCCTCACCCTTCCTCTGCAGGTTCCTCTCTAGCCCAGAGGAGATGTTCCGAACCTTGGCGCCAGGCAGGCAATAGAACCTTCTAGACTCGTGCTTTTGGTTGCAGAGAACTGTGTATATCCCCCTGATTATACTATCCACAACTACCACTATATTCCTATGAACTCACCCTGCTTGAATGCCTTCCTGCACCATGGTGCCATGGTCAGTTTTGACTGAAGAGTCAGATTGGACTTGAAGCATTAACTCTGTTTTTCTGTCCACAGAGGCTGCCAGACACAGTTTTTCCAGCATTCTGTTTTTTATTATAACCAATAAATGATTGGTTAATGGACAGGGAGTAGGATAAATGGGGTATTTTCATGTTGGCAAACCACAAGGATCAGTGTCAGGGCCTCATCTATTTACAATCTATATTAATGATATAAACAAAGAGAACAAGAGTAATGTATCTAAGTTATCTGGTGATACAAAGCTAGGTGGGAATGCAAGCTGTGGAGAGGACACAAAGAGTCTGTAAAGAGATATGGACAGGTTAAGTGAATATGCAAATGGAGTATAATGTGGGGAAGTGTGAGGTTATTCACTGATAGTAAAAATAGAAAAAATGAATATTTTTTAAAGGTGTGAAACTTGTAAATGTTGATCTTCAGAAGGACGTGGGTAGACCCGTACAAGGAACACAAAGTTAGCGTGCAGGTGCAGCAAGCAATTAGGAAGGTAAATGGCATGTTGACATTTTTTTGCAAGGGGATTGGAATACGGGAATACGGAAGTATTACTACAGTTGTACAGGGTGTTGGTGAGACCACATCTGAAATACTGTGTGCAGTTTTGATATCTATATTTAAGGAAGGATATATTTGCATTGGGGACAATGCAGCTAAGGTTCACTGATTTAGTTCAGGACTAGAGGCTGAGTTAATTGAGCCCCTAAACTCTCTGGAGTTAAGAAGCATGCGAGGTGATCTCATTGAAACGTACAAGGTTCTGAAGGGACTTGACAGGGTAGACACTGAGAGGTCGTTTCCCCTGACTGTTGAATCTAGAACATGAGGACACAGTCTCAGGATAAGTGACCAATCATTTAGGTCCGAGATGAGGGGCAGTTTCTTCACTCAGAAGGTTGTGAATCTTTGGAATTCTCTACCTGAGAGGGTTTTGAATTTTCTCATTGAACATTTTTAAGGCTGAGATAAACAGATTTTTGATCTCTCTCAGAATCAAGGCATATGGTGAGTAAATGGGAAAGTGGGGTTAAGGATCATGGCTGATCATTAGCCTATTGATTAATATAGCTGGCTTGAGGGACTTACTTCTATTTCTTTTTCTTGTGTTCTTATGTTATCTCAAAACCTCTCCCTCCGCCTGTTGCACAGCCGTGACATTTTCTTTCAATTTCTCATTCTGGTCATCCCGTAGATTCTGAATGAGATAGTAGCGAGTGCTAACTTAGAAATCCTTTTGTGCTGTCAGGCTGATGTCAACAAGTAATTGAGTTAAGATTTCCCAAACTCATTTCATGCAGTATCATTATGCTGAGAAGACTTTTATCTTGAGACCTTCGTCTTTGGTTTTCAATGCATGTCCCACACTTTAAAGAATTTAATCTATGTCATTCAATTCTCCAGCTGTTTTTGCATGGCACCAGGATCTGTATTAATAGCTTTGGCTCATAGAAATTACAATACAGAAACAGGTGATTCAGCCCAACCTGAAATCATGTCAGCATTTACCTCCATTCAAGCAGATAGTTTTAATCACATTTACTCAACATGTTTACAGTCCCTTTAACACCTTTTCTTTCGTCCACTTATGCAATCTAATTTTGAATGTTGATGTAGTTTCTGCCTTAGCTACCAACTCTGGAAGTGAATTCCACAGCCTCACAACTGTCTGCTCAGCTAACAGGAAATCCTAGCAATCAGTCGCAAAGGCCAGTGGGCAGGAAGACTCATGTTCACCAAGTCCTCTCGGCTGTCAGCCTTCCTGGGTCTGTAAATTTACTACAGGGTCACATCTGGCTGTAAGAGACCCATTCCGCACAGTTTATAATACCAGCGCAGTAAAGGATTCAGGCTTGTTTATACCATTGTGTACAACTGATGGAGGGTGATTGGCTGTACTTTTATGTGCAAGAACACCTGGAGCCTAACTAGCTATAAACCCATTTAATTTGACCCAAGGTGCTTGTTTACAATGGCATCTAAATGTGCTTTTAGGTTTTGTTAATGAAAATGTAACTACGTTGGCAAACCTGTGGTTTACCTTCCATCAGCTGCAAGTGTAAAGATTTTCCTGGGATTTGCGAATGTCACTTGATTGTTGAAAAATAAAAGTGTGAAATAAGATTCTCTCTCTCACTTTCAGCAATGAGAATCATATAGTTGAGTTTCCAGATAGAGCAAAGAAACTGGGTAGAATAAACAAAGGAAAGCAGGCCACATGATAATTAATCTCACTGTGATCATCCCTTCCTCCAGGAGGTCTTGGCAAATATAATGCACCTTAAATGTAATGGAGGTACAAATAGCTGAACCTTAAAGTGAACCTTACTCCCTTTATAGTGAGTGTTATTTGCTTAACAGTAATAGTCTCATAATGGGACTTTATGAACAGCAGAAATTAAACTTTTAATTTCTTTTTGTTGGAATTATTTGAATATAATGGCATCTTCCTTATCACACTTCTTCCAACTTACATCTGCTACTTGCTTCATGGAGAACTCTCTTAATTTACAGCAGCATGAAAATTCTATTACGATATATAGAAATCTTATGCCAATATATTAATCGTTGCTATGCAACTTCTATTAAAGTGTTACTCTATGAATCCACTTGTTTTTAAGTGAAGCACAAGATTGATAGCACTGTCTCTTCTATAACTGCAAAATGTTGGTGTGAATAGAATTGGATATTAGCTTTGGTAAACGTGAATGACATTTCAGTGTTGTATACAAATTGAGGGCAGTCATAAACTAGAATTGCAGTAACTGCTTAGCAGATAGTAATATTGTTTGCCAGGTTAATATTTAGAAAATAAACATATATCTTTATCTATATATTTCTCTATCTCTCATCTCTATCTGTATATTTGTCTACATATTGTAATGTGTGTGGAAGGGGGAGGAAAGAGAAGTTAGAAGATAGATTATGTACTAAATCACTGGTATCCACATGACTCTTTTGACTTGGTTGTATTTGTCACCGATGTTCTATGTGTTATTCTTTACCTTATCAAGCCTGCTTGCATGTCCATGGTGTAAATAGATTTCTACACCTGCAGATCACCACTTGCTGGGAATTTAATTTTCCAATTTACAAATTGAGTGAAATAGAGTTTTCGCGTTCCCAATGGTTTTTACTTTGAATATTGTTCAAGTCCCTGTAAATACTGCAAACAATGGGATTCCTCTGTGGTACCAAATACGGACCTCTTGTTTGTTAGCAACCTAAGGTTTCTAACATTTATCAAAAGAACTAAATTCACTCATTTTATTTAGAGAATGAAGAACTGAATGGTTGTTCAACAAATTAAGAATAGAAGTTTTTTTTCCAAAAAGCACATAATAAATGCAGGACAAATTATCCCCACTCAGTCGGAATAGTTCAGATTACTATGTGATTTTTTTTTTTGAAGGACCTGTTTTAGTTGAAGTCTGATCGATTCTGTTTGAATTTTTTTGCCGATTACAAGGTGCTCAATTGTCATTGGCACAATTGTGATATAACCGAGGGGACAGCTGCTCCCACAGACATTAAAAACACAATCCCAACCCCCATTAACAGCTGGCCCGCTGGAAAGGAGAATAACAAAAAGGGAATAAGAAGCCAGGTGGAAACTGTATGATTCGGAAAAGGCTTTGCTGTTCCTTAAATCTGTTCTTTTATTCATACAGATCAAATCATATCCCTCGTGGAAATGCCTTCTTACTCTTTTCTTCAGGTTGGCATAACAAATATAGGAATAATGTGCTACAATTTACCTTTAAACAACCCCTTAAAAGTTTACATTTGTCTATTCAGATTCCTTCTAGAATGAGGTTAATAAAGCCAAAAACTATTTAATGGTGAATTCACTTAATTTAAACTAAGCATTTACTCTTTAGTTTCAGCACATACCCCTTGATATAAAATCCCAATTTTCTTCCCTCCTTATTCTCTCCTGAAGCTATTAACCTCATGCTAACGTACAGTTCCATGTCTTCTGGCTATTTCAATAAACTGTCAATTCCTCTGTGTGTGATTCTAGATTTGAGCTATTTGTCAATGGGATTGCATATCACATCTTGTTCATATCTTGCATAAATCCATTTTTCAGTCTGAGCTAGTGGCTAGCAATCAGGCGCCTGTTATATCTTACCCCTCCTTTGTCTTGGGCGCTGAGACCAAGGTAGAAACCCACAGTTCTTTCAGCCGTGATTGACTATTATGGTAAATTTACTTGTGGAGTAATTTGCGAAGTGACACCTTGTTGCCTTTCACTAAGAGTAAAATTTACTCTGTGAAAATTGTTTGCTCAAACTCATATAGCTGTTCTCAAATAAGAGTGAAAAATCCCATTTTGTTAAATTTCCGTTTGACTCTACTCAGCCAGTCCCTTTCTGGTCTATGAGGTAATATACTTGAGTTTATTTAGAGATGTTGCTAGTGAAATTGCTTCCAGTTGAGAAAGGACCCATCTGTCACTGTGCAGCTGCTCTGTTTCAGACTCGTGTATTGGTGATACAGCCGCTCAGTGAATACATTACGCAGTGAATACACGGAATTACACACTGCAAAGCCCAGGAGATGGACTGATTTTGCCCAACAATAGGTATTCCTTTTCAATAAAACAAAAATACACAGTAGGAGTGTTTACCCCTTTTTTTGAAGGCAGGGCATACAGCTGAAGTATTTTCTTTGCGCTGGTCATGCAACATCTGTTGTTGCCTCTGAAGAAGATTGGATCAGTGATTTGGTGTTATGGGCTATGTCCTGTTGGTTGACCTTGTTAGTGGCCTGTAACCTAGATTAAAAGTCGAGGCTACGCTTTACTGAACTGTTAAAATGGGTTAAGGAAGCCCTCATAATCTATTATAAAACACATTGGAGCTAAAATGTTGTATTCGTTGCATAATAAGTCGATGTTGTAAAATATTGAGTCTCCAATGAAAGGCAATTTACAGATCTAAAAGTAAACTAGCCTTGTCTAATGACAGAGGGATCCAATGATATTTTTCAATTTCAAGTACTGCTCATGGAGCTAAACCAGATGATTACTCAGTAACCAAAATATGCAGGTGATGACTATAACAATTATATTACAATACCTTTAACCATCATAAGATGATGCAACTTTCTGGTTCAATGTGTGTTTAGTATCTCACACAGTACACAATTGACATCATTCCGAACAAACTCCAGCTCACTTGTTACTTCGTCAGGTTCCTGCTATCTCCGTAAAGCAGCTGCACATTTTGTGCTTTAAAGGAGCTTAAATGCTAGTGAATGAGAATCAATTTGTCTTTACTGTAGTAATAAGGCAAGTTTACTGCGTCTGGTCTCATCATTGGTATCAAGCTATTTCTATTCTTTGAAATTGTTTGTTACATCAAGTGATCAAAATAATACTCTTGTTCTCTGAGACAGGATTTAAAAACTAGTTTCATGTGTGTCTGTGTTACATACATTTTGCCTTCGACACAATATGACATTTTTATTTTATTGAGCGGTACCTTTGCAAAACTCTTTGCGCAATAATCAGCAGCAATTTCTGGGGTGGTTCTTCCAGGGTCTCAACCCCACCATATGATGGAGGGTTACTGCTCTGAGAAAGATCAAGAGTAATTTCCTTAGCAGTGCATTGTCACAACTTTATTTTACTGTCTTTGCTTGTTCACATATAGCTGTAAATGAAATTTAGAAAATCAAACATCTGTAATTGTAGTCTTTATTCACTGAGAACTGAATAGTAATTTGTCCCATACTGCAGTGAATGGCCAAACAAAATATTTATTTCATGGAAATGCCTTTTAAGATGATCAGTGTGCTTTAACTTGGATTAGTAGATGGATCTCTTTCAGTGCAAAGTGTTCTTGCAATCAAACGCTAACTAGATTATTCCACCAGTTCTTTTGCATGCAGCTTTAAGAAATTAGCATTGTTTTCTAACTTGAGACCAAAGCACTGGTTTTTTAACAGCAACACCACACTCTGTCCAAAAAAGGTTGATCTAGAGCAAATGCCACAGTTAGCCTTCCTGGTTACTAAGTTTGCACTGCAAAAATGTTAAGTCACATTAGTTATTATAAACAGCAATAGTGTGAAGTATACCTGTAATTGCTTTGGTTTTGGGAAACTGTTTTTCCATTGTTACAAAAGCCATGTTACGGCTTAAAAAGAAACTCTTATTGATTGTGCACTTGACATGTTTCTAGCAAATACCTGGGAAGCTGCAAGTGGTGTTGCTTTTAACTGTAATTAACTGGTGACATTTGTTAGCCCTTAAGACATCTACTCATAAAAGTGACCAACAGAAGAAGCTGTCTGAGATGAAGAAACCAAAAGTTTTGCAAAACAAAAGTGGATGCTGCCATCATTATCCCTTCTCCTTTTAACTTTTGTTTAAAAGTGTGCAGCCATTTGAAACCTTCTTTCCACAGGAAAGCTTCATGGCACCAATTTTCCCTTGTTGCTAATGACAATCAACTCTCTCCTACCACCCCTAGCCTCTAGCACCAAAGTGGAATCTAGGGTACATTTGACTTTGAAGACAACATTGTATGGTAAACATAGATATCAGAAGTGGGGAAGGGTATGGAGGTGTCGGATCTGCACCCCACCATTTTGTGGCATTCTCAAATCTAAATTTAAGTATTTATAATTAGCTTTGCCTTTTAATTTATCAATTTGACACTTCTCATTTCTATAATATTTTTCAGGTACATTTTGAACAATTTAAAGAGGCATTAATCTTCATCTTGTCAACTACTATTGAAGGGGATTTCTCAGGAGATGACGGTTATCCAGCACTAGGTAGGTGGAAGAAAAATACTCTAATTTTAGACCTAGATGATACATCTTGGTAAGATGCACAAATATTTTCTAATGCAGTGAAATCATGAAACAAGTTTTCCATGTGATTGATTTAAGTGCAGTTTTCAAAGTCTGTTGCCTCTAAAAAGCCAAGGATCAGAAAACTCAAAGCGGAACATAATTTCAGTTGCACAAGTATGCCTAGCACCCTTCAGTTGTATGCTGCAGTGGCAGACTATGATCCCTATTCTCTGCAAGCTAGTGCTTTTTACCCCAGGACATAATTTAACAAAGTGTGACAGTTTTCCTGAAATAGATGCTACAGGGTGTACACTTGGTTTATATGAAGGAACACTCAGCGTGCACCACAGCACTTGCATAATTTATAATCACATCCTGACAGCAGGTGGGTCTCTGATTAATACAGATGATTCCTTCACTATGACTAGGTAATTGTACATAAGAGTGATCGAGGGAATTGGTGCTTTTGTGTTAGCTTAAGCTGTAGGAGTGGACAGCAGTGTTGCCATGCTACATCTATACAATTTGATCCTGCTTGTAATTGAAGATGTAAATTCTGCCAGGCTTGCATATAAACAGAATCATTCAATTTTCAACATAGAAGGAAATGATATTGCTCTTTCGCTTTTATTTTTTCCTTTTCTGTATTTATCCAATTCCATTTTAAATTGTTATTGTCTCATTTTGAATAGGCAAATTGGTAAAGAATTCCATGTCCTAATGTCCCTCTGTATGAAAATGTTTCTTTCAAAGTATTCCTTTCTAATGATTATTTTCATTCGTTGTTACCCATTTTCTAACCAATGGAAACGACCCCTTTGTTTATTCTTCAAAATTACGAAAATGTCAAATATGCCTATCCTTTACCTGACCTATTCCAAGGAGCACAGCTGTAATATTTTAACCCTTTCCTCATAATTATGACCTCTGTCTAGCTATCAAACTAACAAACTTGTCTATATCCATTCCATTGCCCTAGTATTCTTCCTAGAATGGGATGTCCAGAGTTGCCTGCAATACTCCAAATGTGGCCAACTCGATCTATCTGCTTAATCTGTTAACTTGGCTACGTACTCGTGCATTGTTTCTTACAGTTTACAATGCTCCTAATTTGTTATCATCAGCAAACTTTTTGATATAATTCATCTCGTGCCTACGCCTAAATTGTTACTTTCTGTTCCCTAGCTAGATTTCTATCCATTTGGCTGCATTCCCTTTGATATCATGCGTGTTCATTTTCTTAATGAGTGTTTGCTGTGACAGTTAATAACATACTTTCTCAAAGTTTATATATACAACCTTCGCTGCATTTTCTTAATCTATACACTCCGACTTCTTCAAGCGGTTCAATTCAATCTGTCAAACAGTACCCTTTCAAAATCATGCAGATTGTGCCATAAGACGTAGTAGCAGAAATCAGGCCCTTCGGCCCATCGAGTCTACTCCACCAGTCAATCATGGCTGATAAATTTCTCAACCCCATTCTCCCACCTTCTTGCCATAACCTTTGATCCCCTTACCAATCAAGAACCTATCTATCTCGGTCTTAAATACACTCAATGACCTGGCCTCCACAGCCTTCTGTGGCAATGAATTCCATAGATTCACCACTCTCTGGCTAAAGAAGTTTCTCCTCATCTCTGTTCTAAAAGATCTTCCCTTTACTCTGAGGCTGTGCCCTCAGTTCCTAGTCTCTCCTACTAATGGAAACATTTTCCCCACGTCCACTCTATCCAGGCCTTTCAGTAATCTGTAAGTTTCAATCAGATCCCCCCCATATCCTTCTAAACTCCATCGAGTATAGACCCAGAGTCCTCAAACGTTCCTCATATGTTAAGCCTTTCATTCCTGGAATCGTTCTCGTGAACCTCCTCTGGACCCTCTCCAGGGCCAGCACATCCTTCCTGAGATACGGGGCCCAAAATTGCTCTCAATATTCTAAATATGGTCTGACCAGAGCCTTATAAAGCCTCAGCAGCACATACCTGCTTTTATGTTCCAGTCCTCTCGAAATAAATGTCACCATTGCATTTGCCTTCCCAACCACCGACTCAACCTGCAAGTTAACCTTAAGAGAATCCTGGACTAGGACTCCCAAGTCTAATAACCCATGCTTTTCTAAGGCCTGTAACTTCCTAGCTCCCCTGTGCAGATTTGGGCAGTACCCCAAAATGCGCTGGGGAATCCCTCTGGGAAGTTCCCAGGTAAGAGTTTGCACAGCAATTGCCCAGAAGCGCACACTTCCTCTGGACAATTGCGCTGTGCTGGAAACCATCTGAAAATGTGTGTTGAGTCGCATACTTTGGATGACTCCGCAAGGGTTATACCAATAGTTACTCAAACAAAGAATTAAAACCTCTTCTAACTTCTGAGTGACTATTGTAAAGACCCAGATCGATCCCATGGGACTCCCGCCACACCCCCAATCCCACCCCTGCAGGTTCAATTGTCATGGACTCTCGAAGTTTACCCAGAGTTGAAGGCTAATTGGCACCTCTCCCTTGGTTAATTCCTTACCCATTTCTTTATCATAAGTGTAATCATTTCCACTCTCCAGTCCTTTGGCGCTATTTCTGTTTCCAAGCCATTTAGAAGGTTACGTTTCATGTCTCCACTATCTCCTTAACTTGCTCTGCATTTCATGATATATAATTGGTAGGCCTAGTGACCTTACTACTTTTAGTCCCATTCACTTCTAATAGTTTCCTTTCTAATATTTACTTATACCTTCCACTGACAAATCTAAGGACAATACTTGTGAACCATTCAATTTTTCCTGTACTTTCAAGTACATGATAGCCTTAGAATATCTCAATTGTTTCCAGCTCTCCTTTGACTATTGTTTAACTTGTATTCTAAATAAAAACCTTTGTCATTGCCTTTACATTGACCACCATCTTTTTCATGCTCCTTCCTAGCCTTCCGATCTTTGACAGTTTACTTTATATCTATTATGTGTGTTTTGCACATTTTTCTTTTGTATTCCCCACTATGTTCATCATATGCCTCTTTTTTTTTCCTTTGGTCTTTTTTTATTAAAATCTCAGCATTTGACAGCTATCATTGCCACTAGTCGGAATGTAACTTATTAATTTCGTATTTGAATATTCTCACATTGCTGGTCCATTGTTCAATCATTTATACAACTTGGAGATAGTCTGAAGACTTAACTACCTGGAAATTATACTCATTAATTAGCATGATAAGTTCTGCTTCTAACAAAGTCTAATGTAACAAATCAAAAATTATTTGAACATAAGTTCCATAATATTTCTGCTGGTAGTAAGGGCGGGGCTGGAGAAATTTTTTTTAAAATCAAAGTTTGCTTTACTCTATGCATCTGTCACCTGGGTTTGTCTGTCTCTGTGCCATCTTTTAATTTTTCTTACTCTGGGGTTCACTGAACAACTTACCAAATGAGGTAAGAGGATGCTCTACTCCTTTAGTTCCTGATAGAAGATGCATGAGTGTTTCTCAGGTAATTTGTTTTCCCTTACCTTTTCTCCCCCAAACCCTCCAATGGGTTCAACTCAGCACTCTCCCATATTAACATGATTGAGATCGATACCTCATTATTTTGAGGCACAGCATTTCCTACTAAATGCCATGGTATTACTCAATTAGATTCTTTTAAAATTTTGCTCTGTCTCTATGCTGTATATAAAAAAACAAATGATTTTAACCTCCTCCTAGCTGAAACCTGACAGAAGGCAATCCCTCTGTGCTGGAACAGCTTGACTCAGGTGTGTTGCTAGGTGATGCTGGGTAATTAAACAATAGCTACTGAGAATAGTCATTAAGCCATGTAATACATTTGTATTTGTATTAGCCAGTTCTAGGTTTTGTTGCCTTCCTTTTCCTATGCATTTAACATACATTGAAATATTACAAGCCATAATTGACTTTAGTTATATGTTACATGTTGGTTATACTTAACCTATTGGTATAGTGTCCATGTGAAACACACTAAATAATGTTACACAGGCTGTATTTGATACTATGGCATACTCTGAAATTCCGCACACTTTTTTTTGTGGGGGGGGGAGCAGAAACGCACAACGTGTGCATTCTTGCGGTTTGCAAACTGTATGCCCAACCAATGTGTGACTTCAGATGCCATTTTTGCCTTATCACAGCGGAGCCAGGCAATTTATGAGCTGCACTGGAGTGCATGAGGAGTGAGTGTGTGGAGGCGGGCCAGTTTGAAAGCCTGCCTCAGTTATCCAACACAGCATTTCAACACCCAACAGCATTTAAAGGACCCTGAAATCTCACCTTCACCTCTCCACCCACCCTCCCATACCAGCCCATGCCCCCTCAGATTACCCATGCCACTTCTATGCCTTTCATGTATCCTGCATAGCCACTCAACCAGTATGCACTATGCACAATCCTCAGACTCCATGCAATATCAATGAAAATTATTTTATGTTCCTTGGGAGAAAAAATGATCTTCGCACCATCTAGCATAAACTTCCATATCATTGGTACTGAGAAAAATGCATTCTGCGACATGGGAAAAACTTTGTAACATTTGTAATCCTATTGGCTTGTGTCAACAATCTAGAAACCAGATCAGTGCGACAATATTTTATTACAGCTTCTTGAAACTGTCATTCAGTCTCAGCTGAATGGAACACCTACTGTTCTAAAACCGATAAGCACTTGAAACTTAGCCAAGCATTAGACAGCTGTGGTCTTTATCAAGCAATAGACTGTTCTCTGGAAAAAAAAGAACTGGAGGTGCTCATTTCAACTTCAAATCAGAATGTCTGTCAGTCAATGTAAGGAAGCAGGTGGTTAGTTTTTTTTTCAAATGTCAAACACTCTAACTTCTGCCGCCAACCGGAAAGGCATCTGGAAGAATTGTGAATGCGCACTTGGCCCACACTGCGGCCTTCAGTGCATGCAGCATTCTCCCTGACATCTTTTGGATTGGCAGCAGGAGTTCTGAATATGAGTTTGTTTTGCATTCCATCCATTTCCCGGAAGTTGCATCGCTCAAGTGCCTGCAAGCTTGCCTCACATAACCATAGCCTTAAAAGTGAACTGTTTATTCTGACTTTGTGTAGGGACTTCCCATGTAGCTGGTTAGCTCAGTTGGTAGCTAATGTTTCTCTCAATCCAAGGACTATGGGTTCAAGTCCTACGTTGGATAATGAGTTTTTTCTTCAATATTTTCAAGTTACTTTTTACCAAAAAGTGACCTTACCCGAAACATTACAATCAATTATCTGAGTTTATTGGATGTTGGGATCTCATTTACTGAAATTTCCTGATTCTACATCATCATCGCTTACTGAATCATCAGAGGCATATTTTAGAGTAATCAGTTCATAAATGATATATAGACTAGATACAAGAACTTTCAGATGGCTAAGGACTGATCAGATCTAAGCATGGATAACTTGAACTTTATTGTTAGTCTCTGTCATGCCAACTTGTTCATTTTAATGCAAGCAGCAGCTGACACTCGAGACTGACAGACTGCAACTGTACATGAGCAGGAAGTGCCTCCCCTATTGGCTGTGTTAATTGTGCTGCAATAATGTCAGACCAGTTTTTTTTAATGAACCACAACCATTTAAATCACAGTAAGGATGATAGCACGAGATGACAGGACATTTTGTAACATTTTGCACTGCATTATAGCGCTTCCTCCATTGGAAAAGCATTGTAATGCATGTGAATAAATACACAAGGCTGGTCAATGTAAGGGTCAACTTACCTTTAAAGGACAGATTCCTATAATGAATCTCTGTATTAAAAACACATCTACATTACAAAATAGCACCTAATAATGGCATTTGAAGGTGTGAAAACACTCTACATTTACCTTTCAAAATATTTCAGACTGTTCAAGCTTTCCATTTTGTTCACAAGCTCTCAAACCTGGCATGCTTTTAATGGGCTTCCAAACAAAAATGGTATGTGTGAGGAAATCCAATTTCCCTCCCCCATTTAAAATAGGGAGCATATATGTTTTGCACAGTTGGCATTCCAAGCTGCAAAAAAGGCCTGAGGAAAACGGCAGGTCGGGAATGTGGAGGAAAATCGGATTTCCTCCAAAAAAAATTAAGTATGGCTATTCGCGCACCAAAATGCACCTCCATGTTACACACAATAAGAGATTGTGGTGGAAGAATTAAAGCAGGATGGGTTTTGGTTTAATCTGATTTATTTTCAAGACAACTCATGCTACTGACTTCCAAGTAGCTTCTACACAAAGTGTTCCAGCTGTATCTTTTTATTCTATTTAGATGGGATAATCAATGCCCATCGCCTGTTTAACTAGCAATTGGTTTTAACAAGGTGATTGTCATATTAACACTCCATGCCCAGATGTTTCAAAATCAGCATAGTCATGGCTGATGAGAAGAAGGCAACAGGAGCTGCCAAGAAGGGTGAGAAGAAAATCATCAAGAAGGCCACCAACTAAGGGTGGCAAGAAGAGGAAGAGATCTAGGAAGGAGAGCTACTCCATCTACATCTACAAAGTGATGAAGCAGGTTCACCTGGACACCAGCATATCCTCCAAGGCCATGAGCATCATTAACTCGCTTGTCAACAACATTTTCGAGTGCATCGCGGGTGAGGCTTCCTGCCTGGCCTACTACAACAAGTGCAGCACCATCACCTCCCGGGAGATCCAGACTGCCGTGTGCCTGCTGCTGCCCGGGGAACTGACCAAGCACGCTGTGTCGGAGGGCATGAAGACGGTGATCAAGCATGCCAGCTCCAAGTGAAACACCACAATGTACTGAGAAACAAACATGGAAAATTCAGCCCGTGGTGCAACAAATAAATTTGTTTTTTTTTTTAGTAATTGTTTTTTAGTCATTGTTTGGCAGTTGAATACCGTTAGTGTAGGCTAGATCAGAATTGACTTTTCACCATTTACCAAGGCACTCAAGTATAATGAGAAATTAGTCTTTTCCGTGGTCATTTAAGTGTACTTATATAAACTAGTTTTTACTTCCTGAGAAGGAGTTTTAGAAGCAAGAAATTGTCCCATGTATAAATGAATACCAACTGAAAACATTTTTTATTCATTGTATTATCGTAATTAGAAGTCACAGTGAGTCTTAACACAATGCATGTGATTTGTTGACTCCAGGAATTTTGTTGACAAGCCACTTAGCTCATGGCTATAATTAAACTGAATGCTATGCTTTTAGACTTTCATCGAATATTTCTTTTGTCAAGGAAGGAGCACTTCCTATGTACTGAAGTGTGACCTTGCACCACATTATCTGATATTGTGGTATTGCGAAAAAGTTGACCCAAAGCTCTTGATACTGGATATAACATGAGCCCACTTGTAATCTTCCGGAATTTGTATGGAAGAAGAGTAAATACTTTCAAATTATTGTTTAGGCCATAAATTACAGAGTAAGTTCATTCAAAGTAATGGATAAGCAGTAATAAATGCAACAGCTTTCACTAATTTTATAGACTATTCCTCACACTCCCTCTTTGGGTACAAAAGCAAAGGCTATAACACTTCCTAACTACTGATAATAAACCAGAACTAGTGTCTACACTTTTATTTGCAGTTTGTAAAGCTCTCAGAACAGCACAAGATCACACAAGCTGTAACAAAAGGTGTTGAATTAGGAGCTATGACACAAGATATATCTCTAAGCTGCATTCGGTCATTTAACCCTCACCCATCCAGACATGGGCTGAATAAAACATTGAAAGCAGGAGCGTTACACGTCCACACTAACGTATTATTGGGCGCAGTGACGTCAGGTCGCGTTCCTGACGTCATCATGCCCAATCCGGGTAATATGTTAGGTGGGCGGGGCTTGAAATCGGGAGGTCATACACGTTATTCAAATTTTATTAAATGGTACCATTAAACTCGTTAATCTCCCAATTGGCAGCAAAGTACATGGTGTGAGCAATAGAACGCTTGCAGAGTGTGTTTCACATCAGGTGGGTTCCTCTTTTTTTTAACAGTCAGCTTGTTAGGGCAGGTTTAAATTCTCGAGCTGAGCCCCGAGTTTCAACTTAGCAGTTCAGGCTGTTGTGACTGCTGACAATGCTTTATGCACGAAGCAGAGTTTACATTTCAAACTTCTATCATTTAGAGGTCTTAACCCTCCTGCAGCGAGGTCTATGTTGACCCTCACCATCACCTCGGCCTTCTAACTAGGCCATACATGGAAATATTGTCTTTGTGGGAATCACATCCTCCAGTGAGGAGGAGGAGAGAGAGAGAGGAAGGAGGACACATCGAGAGATCCAGAATGCTGTGGTGGTGCATGAGAGTGGCAAAGCTGCACCAAACCAAAAATCTGATGAAGCCATCATAAATCCTCAATGGAGGCACAGAAGGACTTATGCAGCCCCTCGAGTATTTAGGCATCTTCAGATGACCAACACACCAATGCCAGAGGAGGCTCAGGCTCTTGAGCCACAATCACATGTCTTTGTGACATGCTGGCAGAGGAGATCTCGTCCAACTGGTATTGGGTATTTCCCAATGCCTGGAGCTTTAAAAGTCAGTGTTACACTTAACTTCTTTGCAACAGGATCCTTTCGGGCAGCACATGGAAACCTCGGTGGCATTACACAGCCTGCTGCACACGACTGCATCAGGGTCTTCACTGATGCTAAATTCAGAAGGGCATGCAATTACATTTCTTTCACAATGCCAGAGTCAACTCAAAAGAACCAGAGGGTTTGCGGCAATTGCAGGTTTCCCCAGGGCCCAGGGAGCCATTGACTGCACGCAGTTGCCATAAAGGCTCCAGCTGGCCAGCCCTATATTCTTATTAACAGGAAGTGATTTCACTCGCTGAATGTCCAGCTGGCATGTGACCATAATCGACAGATAATGCAGATAAACAGATTAGGCAGCAGCCACGACTCATAAATTCTGCGTAATGCTCAGGTGCTACACCTGTTCAGCAGCCCAGATCCCCGGATGGATGGCTTCTGGGTGATGAGGGTTATCCATTGAAGAGATGGCGCATGATGGTAGCGAGGGACCCTGAGAACAGACACAGAGAGGAGCCATAAGCTATGGAGGCACCAGGACCATCATAGAGCAGACAGTTGGGCTGCTGAAAATGAGGTTTAGATGCCTTGATAGATCAGGAGGTGCATTGCAGTATGCTTCATCACATGTCAGTCATGGTCATAGTACGATGTGCCCTCTATAACCTCGCCATTCAGAGATGGGATGCCCTTGAGGAAGAGGGGATGCCAGAAAACAACCATTCATCTGAGGATCAGGGCCAAGACGAGGTGAGCGAATGCCCCAGCATTCAAGGTATAAGGCCCTGGACGTGGTTGCATGGATGGCCAGGACATAATGGATGCCTTGATAAGTCAGCTGCTCCAATAGGTTGTGAAGTCCCCGCCTCAGAGATGCATGCACTGCATCTGTCCAAGCATCATTACGTGTGGAATGTGAGAGTCATGTCACCGTCCTGTCAGTACACTTACTGTGCCCAGTTCTTGACATTTGATATATCCTGCCTGCCTCCAATTATTGAAGCTCATATTGATCCCCTGAGAAAAACTTCGAAGGCTATGACATATTAAAATAACCTCTACATGAGGGACAGTGAAGCCAGGGTTTACTCATTTAAGCATTATGAGACATCTTATGAACAAATAGATTAAACGCACCCATGTAACCTGCTTGGTGACTATTGTGGAGTTTTCTGACCACGTGTTTCCTAGTCCTCCAACACAGGGTACCTGCCTTGCTTGCTGCTACACTGGAGAGAGGCTCCTGATCTGCTACTCCCCTTGCTCTGGATGACTTTGACAGGTGTGCTCTGTGTGACTGAGGCCTTGAGGGCTCGCCACATCAGAAGACTCCTGCTGAGTGGCAAAAGGAACTTCTGTCACCACAGCACTGGACGAGGAGAGTGTTTACAACAGATGGACAGAGGAGAGGCTGCCCTCATCAGAAGGGCCTGAAAGGTGCTTCGAGATGGCAACAGCAGCTGCTTATCCTCCGCTACTAGGTCCGCTTGGTCCTCTGTGCCTTCCTGTGAGGTCCCAGAAGCTGGCTCAGTCTCCGAGCTCCCTGGCTCTGGGCCCCTGAACTCCCAGTCCGGACGATGGTGTGCAGGTCGTGTACATATCTACAATTGCATCTGCAATACATTCATCTTGCCCCTCCAGGACTGGCAAACTGCCAGTCTGTCCATGGAGGAAGCTTGGTGCTCAAAAGGCTGGATGACTGCAGTGCATGTGGCCTGGATGGACACCTCCATAGTCCGGGCCAGAGCATGCAAACTCTCTGGTATGTCTGCCAAATCTCCACGCATTTCATGTTAGACATCCAACATCTGCTGCCTTATGGAACACTCCAGAGGGTCATCATCTGACTTTGAGTCAGTCCCTGGATTACCTCTGACACGCCTCTGACTTCTAAGGCCTGCTCCACCAGACCCTTTAGATCCCCACCCATTATCGACCTGGGTTCGAATCCTGCCACGGCAGATGGTGGAATTTGAATTCAATAAAAAATTTGGAATTAAAAGCCTAAGGATGACCATGAAACCATTGGCGATTGTTGTAAAAACCCATCTGGTTCACTAATGTCCTTTAGGGAAGGAAATTTGCCCTGGTCTGGCCTACATGTGACTCCAGACCCACAACAATGTGGTTGACTCTTAAATGCCCTCTGAAATGGCCTAGCAAGCCACTCAGTTGTATCAAACCGCTACAAAGTCTCAAAAAAGGAATGAAACTGGGCGGACCACCCGGCAGCGACCTAGGCATGGGAAACGACACGGCAAACTCAGATCTGTCGACTCTGCAAAGTCCTCCTTACGAACATCTGGGGCTGGTGCCAAAATTGGGAGAGCTGTTTCATAGACTAGTCAAGCAACAGCCTGACATAGTCATCCTCATGGAATCCTACCTTACAGGTAATGTTCCTGGGTATGTCCTATCCCACCAGCAGGACAGACCGGGCAGAGGTGGCAGCACAGCGTTATACAGCCAGGAGGGAGTTGCCCTGGGATCCTCGACATAGACCGCGGACCCCATGAAGTCTCATGGCATCAGGTCAGACATGGGCAAGGAAATTTTGTGCCGATTACCACGTACTGCCCTCCCTCAGTTGAAGAATCAGTGCTCCTCCATGTTGAACATCACTTGGAGGAAGCACTGAGGGTGGCAAGGGTCCATCACCAAGAGTGGCTCGGCTACACCACTACTGACCGATATGGCCAAGTCCTAAAGGATGTAGTTGCTAGACTGGGTCTGCGGCAGCTGGTGAGGAAGCTAACAGCAGCTGGTGAGGGAACCAACAAGAGGGAAAAACATACTTGACCTCATTCTCACCAACCTGCCTGTCACAGGTGCATCTGTCCATGACAGTATCGGTAGGAGTGACCACCACACAGTTGTGAAGATGAAATTTCGCCTTCATATTGAGGATACCCTCCATTTCGTTGTGTGGCATTACCATCATACTAAATGGGATAGATTTCGAACAGATCTAGCGACTCGTGCGGGCAACCATTAGGCACTGCCAGCAGCACCAGAATTGTACTTTAACACAATCTGTAATCTCATGGCCCAGCATGTCCCCCCGTCTACCATTGCCATCAAACCAGGGGCTCAACTCTGGTTCAATGAAGAATGCAGGAGGGCATGCCAGGAGGAGCACCAGGCATACCTAAAAATGAGGTGAAAACCTGGTGAAGCTATAACACAGGACTACTTGTGTGACAAACAGCATAAGCAGCAAGTGATAGAGCTAAGCAATCCCACAACAAATGGACCTCTGCTGTCCTGCCACATCCAGTCGCGAATTGTGGTGTCCAACTAAACAACTCACTGGAGGAGGAGGCTCCACAAATATCCCCATCCTCAATGAGGGGGTGCCCAGCACATCAGTGCAAAAGATAAGACTGAAGCATTTGCTGCAGTCTTCAGCCTGAAGTACCAAGTGATAATCCATCTTCGTCTCCTCTGGAGGTCCCCAGCATCACAGGTGCCAGTCTACAGCCAAAATGATTCACTCCACATGATTACAAGAAACGGGTGAAGGCACTCGATGGTGAAATGGCTTTGGGCCCTGACAATATTCTGGCAATAGTACTGAAGACTTGTGCTCCAGAACTTGCCGCACCCCTAGCCAAGCTGTTCCAGTATAGCCACAACACTGGCATCTACCTGGCTATGTGAAAAATTGGCCAGGTATGTCCTGTACACAAAAAGGACAAACTCATCCCAGCCAATTACCACCCCATCAGTTTATTCTCAATCATCAGTAAAGTAATGGAAGGGGTCATCAAATTGCTATCAAGTGGCACTTGCTTAGCGATAACCTGCTCACTGACACTCCGTTTGAGTTCCGCCAGGGCCATTCAGCTCCTGACCGCATTACAGCCTTGGTTCAAATGTAGACAAAAGAGTTGACTCCTGTAGTGAGGTAAGAGTGACTGCCCTTGATATCAAGGCAGCATTTGACCAAGTGCGACATCAAGGAGCCCTAGAGCTTGGCCTAAATAGCCAAGTGGTTATGGTACTGGGTTTGTAACCCCAAGATCAAGAGTTCAAATCTCACAATGGCAAACTATGAAACAATGTAACTTCATCTGAAAAAGATGGAAACAGGTTTACTCAAAAGAGTATCAAGGAGCCCTAGCAAAACTGGAGTCAATGGGAATTAGGGAGAAAATTCTCCACTGGTTGGAGTCATACCTAGTACAATGGAAGATGATGGTTCTGTTTGTTGGAGATCAGTCATCTCAATTCCAGGACATTACTGCAGGAGTTCCTCAGGGTAGTGCCTTCAGCCCAACCATCTTCAGCTGCTTCATCAATGACCTTCCTTCCGTCATAAGGTCAGAAATGGGGACTTTTGCTGATGATTGCACAATTTTCAGCGCCATTCGCAACTCCTCAGATACTGAAGCAGTCCATGTCCAAATGTAGCAAGATCTGGACAGTATCCAGGCTTGGCTGGCAAGTAGCAATTAACATTCACAGCACACAAGTGCCATGCAATGACCATCCCTAACAAGAGAGAATCTAACCACCGCCCCTTGACATTCAATGGCATTACCATCACTGAATCCCCCACTATCAACACCCTGAGGTTTACCATTGACCAGAACCTAAACTGGAGTAGCCATATAAATACTGTGGCTATAAGAGCAGGTCAGAGGTTAGAAATCGTGCAATGAGTAACTCACCATCTGACTCCCCAAAGCCTGTCCACCATCCACAAGGCACAAGTCAGGAGTGTGATGGAATACTCTCCACCTGCCTAGATGAGTGCAGCTCCCACAATATTCAAGAAGCTTGACACCATCCAGGACAAAGCAGCCCAATTGATTGGCACCACATCCATAAACATTCACTCCCTCCACCAGCGATGCACAGTAGCAGCAGTGTGTACCATCTACAAGATGCACTGCAGGAATTCACCTTCCAACAGCACCTTCCAACCCATGACCACTATCATCTAGAAGGACAAGCGCAGCAGATAGATGAGAATGCCACCAGCTGCAACTTCCCCTCCAAGTCACGCAGCATCCTGATTTGGAAACATTCATCTACTGTTGCTGGGTAAAATCCTGAAACTCCCTTCCTAACAGCACTGTGGGTGTACCTACACCACATGGACTGCAGCGGTTAATGAAGGCAGCTCACCACCATCTTCTCAAGGGCAACTAGGGATGAGCAATAAATGCTGGCCCAGCCAGTGAAGCCCACATCTCGTGAATCAATAAAAAAAACTGTTTTTTAAATTATTCCATAGTTTTTCTGCTTTAACCTATACAGAAATCTATTTTATGTGTTGATCACTCTTTTACTATGAAGAATTGCTTCATTTCACTCCTAAATTTGTCTTTGTCTAGTTTGAATCTGTACCCCTTATTATGCTCTCATGGATTATATTAAACTCATGTTTTACCATTCCGATACTGTGAACTATCTTTCACACCTCTATAAAGCCACACCTTTGTCTCCTTCTCTCCAAGCTGTAAAGGAGGGTTTCTCCAATGCTCAAAATGCAGTCTTTTGATGTAAGGGGTCAGTGTTTTGGTCCCTTTCTGAAGCACCTCTAGGGCAGTCACAGAAATACTTTGATAGTTAAGCTTGAACCTTCTTTAGACCATAATATCAGCCCCAAGGGAGGATGTTTCACCAGAGATAAAGCTGAATCCTGCTAACGTGTCTCGCTCAATTAGTTCTATCTGAGTATGCATATGAAAGGAGAGAGTGATAATTGCAGCTTGGAGCAAATACTTTGATCACGTATTTATCCAGAATCCACTTTATTAATAGATACCTAATTAACATTTTATAAAGAATATTGGAGGATATCAAAATGATATTGGCACCATGTTTAAGGTACTACGTAGATTGTAGGGATGAAGGAAACCAGGGATGTAATCACTGGAGCAGAGGACTTTAGTGGAACATCAAATGAAAGTATTTGAAATTAAAAATGGATTTGTGAGAGTAATGGATATATATCAAAGGGACATAAATTTAGCATTACAGCTAGAAGTAGGAAGGGAGAGGTTAAAAATATTTATTTGCTGTCCTCATCCATGACTGGCATTGTATGGGACAATCTTGGGAGCAGTTCTGAAAATATAGCAATACTCCTTACGTTGATGTTTGTTGCTGACAGAATCACCCTCAGGATCTAGTGTGCTGTACACAACCTCTTGAACAATGGGATATGGTGGTCAGAGCCCCAAAGTACATGTTATAGCCTTGCATGGTTCAAGAGTACTGAGCGGAAACTGTAAGGAAGGCCTGACTCAGTTATTGATTCATTTTAAGTGGATGCTAACTTCAGCCTGAGCACAATCCTCCAGGATCGTACTGAGAAAAGGAGGAAGGCACTTTTGGTCTTACTATCTGTCTTCATTAAATTCAAAATCGCAATATAGGTTAAGATTGTGACATACATGGTATTTTCAAATAGTCCTTTTTGATTCAGAACTCCAAGGCATGCAATTGAGGGATTCCTGCATTCCACATGCAGAGTTCAGGAGCAAGTTGTGAGGTAGATCGTTGGCAAAAAGGAGCAGTGGCTGGAGTATACAAACCTGTTTTTGAGTATGCTAGAAAGGAAGTCATTAAGTCATTCTCATAGTTGCATAGTCAAGAAAGACAAAGGGCAGAATTTAATGGGTGACGGGGTTTCCTGCTCCACTATCAAAAAAAGTCGGCAGGGAACTCACTGCCGCACCCGATGACTGCCCCAAGTTATTTAATGCTCTGAGGAGCATTCATTGACTGGGGATAGGCCTGCTGCCCCCATCTGAGGAAGAAATCCAGCCTCTGAGAGCTGCCAGCCATCAGATTAGCTGGCAGCTCTCTAGTCCCAGCAACGGCCATTAGAGTGTCCAGTCCCAGCAAAGAAGAGCCAGGAGCTGGATGCAAGGTAGGTCTGGGATCTCTCAGCAGGGCCAGGACAGGAGACTCCAAGTGGGGCAAGGGGAATGGGGAATGGCATTGAAAGACCAGGGTGAGAAGAGACACCCAGGCCTGGGTGAAGGGTGCAGCCCCCCCCCCACCCCCCCAATCAGAAAAGGGGGCCATGAAGGAGGCACCCCACACCTTTCCTGCCTGAGGCCTGAGCAGGCTAAACCTTCTGGCTCCACCAGCCCCACCCACCACTGGATGAAAAATTGTCACTTAAGGGCCCCAATTGGGGCATGGGCAGGCAGGCTGCCATGGGCGTCACCTGCCACATGTAAAATCGCAGTGGGGTCGGTAATGGGTGGGTAGGCGTCAGGAAAGTCACCTGCAGAATTTTACACACCCCCCAACCCACCACTTGTGGCCCCTGGGGGATTGTAAAGTTCTGCCCAAAGCTTGCTGCTGCAACTATAGGTCTGGTGGCCAATGACTGTTGTGCTGTTGTCAGAAGGAAGGAGTATTACACATTTTAAGGTGAATTTTATTTCTCATCATGCTGCTTGTAAGAAAGTCCTGCTCCCTGCTCTCTACCTGGTGAAAACACAGACCTGATAACCAGCTAGTGGCTACTAGTCTGGGAGAGGGAGAACAAAGTGGGCTCTCTTTCAGGATGAGATGACGCTGAAATGGAACACCTGACAACAGAAACTCAACCAAGTTAACCTTCATGGTAAATTTAATCATATGAATTGGACAGGTCCTCTGTAATCTAGGGCACCATTATTGACCGACAACTAACCTAGCTGATTAGTGGGATATAAATGGGTAGATGTCACTGAGGGCTGGGAGTATTCCCTCTGGGCTCCAGGTAAAGCTGTGAAGAAATGTCACAAGAGCTAGGACAAGCAGTGGAGAAGCTTATCAATGCCCTGTACCAGTAAGCTGTATAGTATTAGTTAATTAAACTCAAATATTACCCTTGTTTATGCCTGAGGATTCCTTGACAACAGCAACCTGCAGCTAAATTTTCAGAGTTGTGTAAGAACGATGTGTCCTGTAGAGAAGAAAGTGTGTACTCCAAATTGAGCAGACAACAACCACATTAATGGGTGTAAGTATCCTATTCGTTTGAATTGGGGATTTATAAATTTGGTGATGAGTTTCCACACTGATCTAAAAAAAAAAATCGATTTGGGGAAAAAAAATGTTTGGGGTAAAAATGTGATAAACACTTGAAAAATATATTCACAGACATGAGGAAGCAGCAGGGAATTGATGTTATGATTTCGCTTGCTGAACATTGTTAATGATCTGAGATGAGAATCATACTGGTAGAACTAATGGTTTCCTGAATGGAATCACAATCTTTTGTGTTAAACTTCATAACTACTTTTAAAATTGAAATATGTCACTTAGTTCAACAATGTTGTATTGACACATTTGTTAACGTCACAGGAATTTTCTTGATGCTGACTCATGTGGGTAAAGCACAACAGTTATTGAGTCATAATGATAACTAGATTACACTTATAAGTAGTCTATTTCTGCAATTCTTTTATAGCCAATGATTGTTTGTTTACAAGGTTTCCTCTTTTCTGTGCAAGCTGTACTTGTGTTACATGACAAACCTTTACTGCAAGCAGGAACCAATAAAGTATGAATTTACCTACCACAATGTTGTTCATCCTACATGAAGGACCAGGTCTCTTATAATAAAGACAATGGTGTAGTATTATGAGACAGTTCACTGTGGTACCAATCCATGGTGCATTGGAGCAGTGGAACATGAGTTCCCTTCCTGTTTCCACACACCGCCTGTCCACCAAGTTATGTTTGGAATCAATTCCCAGACATCATGGGCTGGATTTTCAGTTGCTCGTGGGGGCGAGCATAAGTGCAGCTGTGCATAGAAAATCGCATTCGTGGAAGGCTTCACTGGATACTGACATCTCCAGAATGCAAAGCAATTTTCATGATGGAGGCTGGGAGCTGGCAACCTACACATCTTCAATTAAGTGGTTGTCGAGCTCGTTGCTCCTTAAAAGGCCTCAGATGAGCCATTTTGAATTTTCCATAGCAGGCACTGGGAATAGGCAGTGTCTGGGACGTCATGGTGCAGCTGCTGTGAACACATTGGGGAGCCTTGAGGGCTAATGGATACACTGGTCAACATACTTAACTCATACTTAGCTCAAAACTCAGTCATAATAGAGCATATGGACTCCTTCGTTATCTGCTCATGTCTCTGCAATGCCTCAGGGTTCTCCAACACTGGGAGCTCATCTGTGTGCAGGCTCTGCGCAACATTATTCCTCCTGCAGGTCGAAACCTCAAGATCTAGAGCCCAGAGCCCCTTGTCAGATGATTCTGAGGAGGAGGAGGAGACAGACCCTGATGTAGCCAATTTACCAGCAGTGGCTCATATTGATACCCAGGATGCCCTTGTTAATGCAAGGTTCAGTAAGGGCCCACCAGTGCACCCATCTGACAAGCACATACAAATGCTATTGCCCCCCACCCCAGTGGCACTAACACAAAACAATACTATTAGCAACTGATCATTCCTTTTTGCAACACCCCCCCCCCCCTGCCCATTGCTCAGCATCAATTCACGTCTTGGTGTTCATCACACGTGCAAAGGCCACTTGTCAGACAGCAGCCAAAAATGGGCAAGATGAGAAAGTGGTGGAAATACTAGTTATTTAGTTCAATAATAAAACAGAAACTTGCCAGTCTAATGTTGTTTTGCACAGCTATGTGGAGAACCTTGTGCAACTACTAATCTTTATTCTTCCTTTTCCTAATGCACAACCCCTGTGACTTCAGCAGTGTTACATGCAGGCTGCTTAGACCCTCACTCCGACTACCGACATGTTCTTGGCCAATGTTGGTCTAGGTTTTGGAGCCCATGAGAGCATTAGCGACAACTGCTCCAACGGCACCTGTGCACGGCTGACACAGCCTTCGGCTCAAGAGGCAGAATGTGAGATACTGTCTGAGGTGAGAAGTGGGAATGTTGTGTGTGGAGCCCCTATTTCCACGTCCCCCTTCACCATCATCCCTCTTATGGTCCATCCACATTTCCTTGCTATCAATGTGCTGTAGTACACTTTGGTCGTTGATCACCACACTAATCTTCAAAGGTATAATTTATCTTTCTTATAGGAGCATTCATACCATGGACTGCATGCACTCATTTGATCACCATGTTTGATGCACCATGCAGGGGATCATTCTTGCCATTGATGAAGATGTCATTTCAAACACGTGGAACATCATGACGTTCATACTTGAGATGGACTCCTCCAATCTCTCTGTAATTGTACATAGTGCAGCTGGAAAGACTGCCAGTATATCGCACATTCCTCACTGCTGTTCTAGAAGTATCCTTTTCATTGACAGCCCTGAGGTACAGCATCTGCATTCAGCCGTGCAGAGTTTGGAGCATCTTGCAGCCTCCTACGTGGATCTGCCATATGCTGTTGCTCACTTGTGATGTGTGAAACACCAGGTGGAAACCCAATTATCATCCTTTCTGGTCCCACCAAAGTGTAAGTACCTGAGCTGGTTCATGAGCCTGAGGTGGTACACCTCAAGAGTGGCTGACCTCCTCTGAGAAGTGTTATGATGCGGAGGTGAGGAGGGATTGAATGGCTTCCCTCTTTTCCCCCTACTCCTTTTGACTGCAACAGATTATTGTTAAAATGGATATACTTCTGTGAATGTTTAACTGTTTATGTGCTGTGACCATAAAAGATACTATCCGACAGGTTTTCGGTTTTTAAAAGGGAAAGAGGATAGTTTTTATTATACTTGACCCATTCTAAGTAAAATAATAAAAAACACTCTGACATTCTCATCCACACACGCTCGAAGTTCACACACACACAGATGGATTACAGAGTGAAGAGGGTAGATTAAGTAATTTAGGGTCCAGTAAAATTAAAGGAGTATACTGCTTTTGAAGGTTAGTGACTCAGCTGGCTTCAGGCTGAACCTTGCGGTCTTGCTGTTTTCACTCAGCGGTCCTGCTGTTTTTGGTGTTGAGGCAGTTTAAAGCTGCAGATGAATGATTTATCTGATGTTCTGGAGACAGCACTGCTGGGTTGAAATCTTTTTAAATCCCCACCTGCGGCACCTGGATGGTCAAAATCAATAGACTGGGTTCATCTTGTAAGTTGGGGGGAGAGAGAGATGGAAGCAAGGAACCCACTCAGGGTCTTGTTCCTTCAGTGTCTCAGTCCAATTCTACCAGAGGAAATAGGTGCTTAAAACACACATAGGGTTAGCTTGTCACATGACCTTCTCTCCCTAAATGCCCAATGACCCAAGTATGGTTGTGGCTGGTGTATTCCAATTACCTTGATTAGATCATAGCTAGGAATTCCTTTCACAGTCCAGGTTCCATTGTCCAAGTGATTATGTCCAATGGTTTGCCTTCACCCAGTTGAGTAGTCAGGTGATTATCTGGATGCTTTGCTGATGGGATAGCAGATGGCCCCCTTTCATCTCTTTTTCAAGGCCATTATTCCTGGTGCAGTTTTGCAGACAGGTTGGCTGGAATTTTCCAGCCCCTCCACGGTGGGTTCCCCCGTGGCAGAGCCGGTGAGCTATTGAAATCTCTGTTCACATCTGATCCCGCCGGTGGGAGGGGCTGGAAAATTCTGGCTGTTGTCTCCATTTCAGTAGTTTTGGAATGTACGTTGATGTATGGGTGACGGCACAGTGATGCAAATGTGTAGCCATCTTTGACTGATCCCAAACCACTGGAAAGTGGCCATAGTCTTTTTTTCAAAAATCAGTTTGGTGTTTCCACCCACTAAATTCAAAAATAATATTTTGATATAAAGTATGGTTTCACAACAGGAGTCGTTGATGTCCTCCTGGTCACCTCCTGCTGGCCGTTTGAAGGCCCTATGGGAGATTGAATTAGAACTGTCAAGTTAAGAATGTTTTAAGTGATGATTATGCGTATGATCATATTTCACTTGCCGTTAACATTCACTCGCGCTGACTTGATGTTATGTGTCATGTGGTTGTGTGATGTTTAATCCTGTCACCAGGTAGCTGGGAGACCCCATCACCGGTGGTCAGGTATGCTGATGCTACTCTGTAGCTGTCAGTTGAGGGATGGCTGGAGGGTCACCCCCAGTTCTCTGCTTCTTTGTGTCCTGTGCTCTCTTCTGCAAGGAGGGAAATAAAGACCTATGAGTGAGAGTAATGCCATGGGTTGAACAGATAGAATGATGAGGTATTTTTGGGGGCGAATATGAGAGAGTGAGAGACATGACATTGCACAAGGATGTGGGTCCTTCACAAAGAAGACTGATCATACTTTGATTGGATGCTATATCAAATACCTTGGAATTATTTAAGATATAATTAACATAAGGATGAAGCTCAGGGTGAATAGACAGATGGGAATGTGAAGACATGCATTGACTGAGAGGGATTGTTGAATCTGTACGCTACGTATGCTGGATTAGGCTTGAAGAGGCAGAATGAAGAGGTTGAGGAAATATACAGATCAGCAGTTTTTTTTTAATTCATTCACGGGATGTGGGCTTTGCTGGCTGGGCGAGCATTTATTTCCCATCCCTAGTTGCCCTAGGGAAGGTGGTGGTGTGCTGCCTTCTTGCACTGCTGCACACACAGTACTGTTAGGAAGGGAGTTCCAGGATTTTGACCCAGCGACAACGATGGAACAGTGATATATTTCCAAGTCAAGATGGTGAATGATTGGAGGGGAACTTCCAGGCGGTGGTATGGTATTTCCATGTCTCTGCTGCTCTTGCCCTTCTAGATGGTAGTGGTCGTGGGTTTGGAAGGTGCTGTCTAAGGAGCCTTGGTGAATTCCTGCAGTGCATCTTGTAGATAGTACACACTGCTGCTATTGTGCTTCAGTGGTAGAGGGAGTGAATGTTTGTGGATGTAGTGCCAATAGGCTTATTTGTCCTGGATGGTGTCAAGCTTCTTGAATATTGTGGGAGCTGCACTCATGCAGGCAAGTGGAGAGTATTCCTTCACACTTTTGACTTGTGCCTTGTGGATGGTGGTCAGGCGTTGAGGAGTCAGGAGGTGAGTTACTTGACGCAGGATTCCCAGCCTCTGACCTGCTCTTGTAGCCACAGTATTTATGGCTAGTCCAATTCAGTTTCTGGTCAATGTTAACTCCCAGGGTGTTGATAGTGATGGTAATGCCATTGAATGCCTAGGAGTGATGGTTAGATTCTCTTTTGTTGGGGATGGTTATTGCCTGGCACTTGTGCGGCATGAATGTTACTTGCCACTTGTCAGCTCAAGCCTGGATATTGTCCAGGTCTTGCTGCATTTGGATATGAACTACTTCTGTATCTGAGGAGTTGCGACTGGTGCTGAACATTGTGCAATCATCAGCTGAAGATGGTTGGGCAGAGGACACTACCCTGAGGAACTCCTGCAGTGATGTCCTGGAGCTGAGATGACTGACCTTCAACAACCACTACCATCTTCCTTTGTGCTAGGTATCACTGCAACCAGTGGAGACTTTTTCCCCTGATTCCCATTGACTCCAGTTTTGCTAGGGCTCCTTGATGCCACACTCTGTCAACTGTTGTCTTGATTCAGGGGCAGTCGCTTTCACCTCACCTCGGGAGTTCAGCTCTTTTGTCCACATTTGAACTAAGGCTGTAATGAGGTCAGGAGCTGTGTGGTCCTGGTGGAACCCAAACTGGGTATCAGTGAGCAAAGTATTGCTAAGCAACAGCTGCTTGATAGCACTGTTGATGACCCCTTTCATCACTTTATTAATGACCAAGAGTAGACTGATGGGGTGATAATTGGCCCAGAAGGATTTGTCCTGCTTTTTGTGTACAGAACATACCTGGGCAATTTCCCACATAGCGGGCAGATGCCAGTGTTGTAGCTGTGCTGGAACAGCTTAGGTAGGGGTGCAGCAGGGTCTGGAGCACAAGTCTTCAGTACTTTTTATGGAATATTGTCAGGGACCATAGCCTTTGCCGTATCTAGTGTCTTCAGCTGTTTCTTGATATCAGATGAAGTGAATCAAATTGGCTGAAGACTGGAATCTGTGATAATGGGGACCTCCAGAGGAGGCTGAGATGGATCATCCACTTGGCATTTCTGGCTGAAGATTGTAGCAAATGCTTCAGTCTTATCGTTTGCACTGATGATCATTGAGGATGGTGATATTTGTGGAGCTTCCTCCTCCAGTGAGTTATTTAATTGTCCACCGCCATTCACGACTGGATGTGGCAGGACTGCAGAGCTTAGATCTGATCCATTGGTTGTGGGACTGCTTTGCTCTGTCTATCACCTGCTGCTTATGCTGTTTGGCACACAAGTAGTCATGTGTTGTAGCTTCAGGTTGACACCTCATTTTTAGGTTTCGCTGGTGCTCCTCCTGGCATGCCTGCCTGCTTTTTTCATTGAACCAGGGTTGATGGTAATGGCAGAGCGGGGGATATGCCAGGCAATGAGGTTATAGATTGTGCTCGAGTACAATTCTGCTGCTGCAGATGGTCCACAGCGCCTCATGGATGCCCAGTCTTAGAGTTGCCAGATCCATTCGAAATCTATCCCATTTAGCATGGTGGTAGTGCCACACAACACGATGGAGGGTATCCTCAATGTGAAGGCCAGAATTCGTCTCCACAAAGACTGTGCAGTGATCACTCTTACAAATACTGTCATGGACAGATGCATCTGCAGTAAGCAGGTTGGTGAGGATGAGGTCAAGTATGTTTTTTCCTCTTGTTGGTTCCCTCACCACCTGCTGCAGCCCCAATCTAGTAACTACATCCTTTAGGGCTCAGTCCGTGGTGGTGCCACCTTTGAAGTCCCCACCCAGAGTACATCCTGCGCCCTTGCCACCCTCAGTGCTTCCTCCAAGTGATGTTCAATGTGGAGAAGCACTGATTTATCAGCTGAGGGAGGGCGCTACGTGGTAATCAGCACAAGGTTTCCTTGCCCATGTTTGACCTGATACCATGAGACTTCATGGGGTCCTGAGCTGATGTTGAGGATTCCCAGGGCAACTCCCTCCTGACTGTATACCATTGTGCCGCCATCTCTGCTGGGCCTGTCCTGCCAGTGGGACAGGACCTACCCTCAGGTGGTGTTGATGGTGTGTGGGACATTGTCTGTAAGATATGATTCCCTGAGGATGACTATGTCAAGCTATTGCATGACTAGTCTGTGAGACAGCTCTCCCAATTTTGACACTAGCCCCCAGAGGTTAGTAAGGGAGACAGTCAACTATATTTGTCAGATGATTGGGTCTGAGATCTCCGTGAACTCTGTGGGTGGACACCCCATGCCGCTGGCTCTAAAGGTCATAGCTGCTCTCAATTCCTATGCCTCTGGCTCCTTCCGGGGATTGGTGGGTGATCTTTGCGATATCTCCCAATCAGCTGTCCACACTTGTGTCAAGCAGGTTACAGACGCTCTGTTCAGACGTGCGTTGACCTTCATCCACTACCGTTGAGACCAGGCAAGCCAGACACAATGAGCCAGAGGTTTTACAACCATTGCTGTCTTCCGCCACGTCCAGGGTGCAATCGACTGTACACATGAGGCCATCAAGGCGCTAGCAGGTGAGTCCGGTGCCTTCGTCAACAGGAAGGGCTTCCACTCCATGAACGTGCAGAAAGTGTGTGATCACAGGTTGCTGATTCTACAAGTCTGTGCAAGGTACCCAAGCAGTTCTCACGGCACCTACACCTTCAGGCACTCCTAGGTGCCGGGGCCGTTCAGTGCTCCAACCTGCCTGGATGGATGGCCACACGGTGACTAGGGCTATCCCCTCAGAAGGTGGCTCATGACGCCTCTCCGCCATCCAAGAACAGAAGCTGAGCAGCGCTACAATAGGAGCCACGGCACCACAAGGGCTGTAGTGGAGAGAACGATCGGTCTTCTCAAAATGCACTTCCGATGCCTGGACCGCTCGGGGGCATACTCCAGTACCCCCCCAGATTGTGTGTCGGTGATAGTGGTTGCATGCTGCGCTCTCCACAATCTTGCACTGGAAAGGGGGGATGCCAAAGATGTAGATGCAGTGGCTGCGGCTGCACACCATGAGTCCAGCAGTGAGTCCGAGGATGAGCACACACAGGGAAATGCTAAGGGGGTAGACGCTGACCCAGGCACACTCCAGGGAGGCAGGGACACCTGGGAGGCTTTAATTGAATGAACCTTCAGCTAACACACCGCATATGGACCTCCAGGACATGCCTGGGCTGTAGGCTCCATACTCAATACCTGAGTGCAAAATCTGCCTGGATAGGAACATTAACTGAGGCCCTTGTTAATAAAGCTGAATGCCCCACAAATCACTCATAACATTTTTGGAAACCATACACCTGTAGAAAAAAAGAGGCACCCTCAGCCATGGTGACATGTCTGAATTTAATATTGTAACAAAAGGAACTTAAGAAAACAAAATGATAAAGTTGTAAAACATCACACCAACTCATAAAGACCTCATTGCGGGCTGCGGACCAACACAAAAGCACCAGTGATAAACCCATGGTGTGCCTAAGGTGCCTTATGTTTATGTTTTTGGATACTATGTCTTGGTGCTGCCCCCTCGCTGGGAGTGGCAGCTGAGACAGTCTGCTCACTCTGCTGTCCTGTCAGCCCCGATGACCTTAGCGGTCGTCCTCTGGCCTGTGGAGCCTGTGCTGGCCCTGCCTGGGAGGGAGCAGCCAGTTCCACAGCTGGCATCTCCCCAGTTGTCGCAGCCTCATCAGATGCAACGGTTACTGGCAGAGGGGCGGAGGAACTCCCGCCCTCAACTGGAGCACCCTGAGAGGAGCCCGCAGAGATGACAGGCAGCTGTTGCGCCGACATGAGGTTGCTTCGGACCTCCCTGCTCACCGTGGATGGATGGGCACCGAGCTGGGAAACTTGGTCCCCAGATTATCTCCTACACTGGCACTGACCAGCTGAGGTCAATGCCGATGTGGGGGCTTGCTGGTCCGAGCACATTCTCGGGAAGCCCTGATTGGTCTGAGGAACCCCTCCATGAGAGTTACCAATCTGTCCATGAAGGACACTCGGCCATGAGGCTCATTGCATCGGCGATGGTCCGCATAGATTCCTCTCCCATGGACACCAAGCAAAGCATAGCCTCATATATCTCCAATAAATGGTCCCGCACACCCGGCCACATTTGCTGCGTCGCAGACGACTCCAGAGGCACAGCATCAGCCACCGACTGCAGTCCCCTGCAGTCCTCCGAATGCTGGTGCCATCGGCAGTCTCTGTCTCTGCCAGCTCCTCCAGCAACTGTGAAGTGCCCTCATCCCATTCCCCAGGACACTAGCCGATGTTCTAATTCCCACCGAGTTGCTGGTATCTGCGCTGGTGCCTGCCTGGCAGAGATAGTGTGACGTCGGCGAGTCTGAGAATTCAGGGCCCTCAGGTGTGAGAGGGGGTCCCTGCTGCTCTCCTCCTGGCCCTGCTCTGCTGATGCTGAAAGGAAGAACAAGGACATCGTCTCCAAGTTAACTGATCCAATGTCAATGTGCTTCCCTGTCCTCTGGATCATTCCTCATCCTTCATCCTTCCATAAGCAATGGTGAAGCCATGTTGCAAACTTCAATCACTGAACATTCAACACTGCCGCCATGGTTGTTGGGAGAACAATGGTGACCACTGCCTGTGCCACCCCAGCCTCACCGACACCGGTGGACCTGGGATCTAGGGTCTCCTGCTCGAAATGGCTGAGAATTGCCAACTGTGCCGACCCTCCACCAGTCCTCATCCGCTCGGTGGCATTATGTGCTTTCTTCTCCTGAAAAGGAGAGAAGAACATTGATTAGTGCTACTTGTACCTGGATTCTCTTTGCGGACAGCCCACCCCAACCAGAGTGGGACATTGGAGGGCTCCAAAGCCTCCTCACCCTGCTGCTGCTGAACACTCACCCAAAGATGCTAGGCCTGGGGCCTCCACACCCCCCCCCCCCCCCGCAAAACGGTGCCATGCCAGTTTGAATCTCCCCTCCCAGCATGTCATCACCCTGACTTTGACATGTCCTGGAGTTCCAGCACTGCACCTAAGTGCAGATCTTCCAGGTTGCCCCCAAAACAATAATGTGGGTCTCAGTGTAGCACATGTTGCAGGTGCAGAACCCATGTCTTCACCACCCTCTCAGGGTGATCTTGGCATGGGTAATACCTGCTGGCCCACCCAGCGAAGGACACATGCCACCAATGATTCATTGCTGTCAGTACACACAGACTTGTGGCGGAGGGGGCGGGGGGGAGCCTACCTGCTGGGTTAAGTGACCAATGCCATCATGGTCCTCACGCTTCCTGAGCGCAACAAGTCATTGAAGCTCTTGTGACACTGGATTCAGGTGCGTCGCACCACGTCACAGGAGCTCAAGATCTCTGCCACCTCCTCCCAGGCACGTTTGGCCATGTGGGTGGGGTGTGGGGGGGGGGGGGGGGGGGGGGGGGGGCGCCTCCTCCTCCTCCTCCTCCTCCTCCTCCTCCTCCTCCTCCTCCCATCCTGGGGTACGAGAACCTCCGACCGTGCTGCCACCTCCTCGAGTAGGGCAGCATAGCAATCGTCAGAAAAATGAGGGGCACAATGGCCCCACTGCCCTACCCTCCTGCCTGGCCTGCTCACCAGCAGCGCTATGGGGAGCCCTTTCACTGGCCGTGATTCACAGCCTTTGAAAGGCTGCAGGAGCTTTTTAAAACAGGCCATCGGGTCGCCATTGGACCTGGTGGTCATTGCAGTCCCGCCGCCACCCGCCCACTCCTGCTGTCCTCGGGAGCCGTGATTCACGCTGGGTGGGCCTTAATTGAGCAGCCCGCATAAAAATGCAGCGCAGACCTGATCGCTGCCGCTCCCGCAAGGCCCACCTGACCTGTTAAAGTTGACAAGTGTGCATGTTTGATAAAAACAGGACTAGGTTCAGTTGTAATGGCACCATAAAGGCCAATACTTGCAAACTGACCACCTGAGCTCCACTGGATGACTCAGCATCCAGTGCCTTTTAAGCATCCAGATACCTTTTAAGAGAAGACGGGAGCAATATTGCAGCAAGAATAAAAAGTTATGCCATAACAATTGTAAATAATATAATTTAGAAATGTATTATATAAAATAAAAATAGAATTACCTGGAAAAACTCAGCAGGTCTGGCAGCATCGGTGGAGAAGAAAAGAGTTGACGTTTTGAGTCCTCATGACCCTTCGACAGAAATACCTCCATTTGCGTTTAGGCTTATTATTATGTATCTCTGATTTATACTTTAAAGTTCATTCTTGTAGGGTTCCAATTCAGAGCGGACTGTAAAATGGTGGCAGCTACCCTATGGACATTCATAGGCATGAGCTTAAAATTGCTACAATTGTGCAGCACAGTAATAATGATAAACTTAGGTTGGGACTGGTGAAGTGAAGATGGTGGGCAAACGGAGTACAGCTGACAAACTGAGTGAAGACTTGGAGTTTGGTAAGAGGGGAGTTTTAAGTGTTGTTCTTAAATTTTGCACTTCAAATCTAATCTGTAATTAGCAGTAACTGGAAAGTACTGTATAAGCCAGCTAAATTCGTTCTTTCTTGCAGTTTGTGTAACTCTTTCGAGTACAAACCCGTTTCCATCTGTTTCAGATGAAGTTACATAGTTTCATAGTTTGCCATTGTGAGATTTGAACTCTTGATCTTGGGGTTACAAACCCAGTACCATAACCACTTGGCTATTTAGGCCAAGCCTTGCAGATTGTGTAACTCTTCCAAGTACAAACCCGTTTCCATCTGTTTCAGATGAAGTTACATTGTTTCATAGTTTTGCCATTGTGAGACTTGAACTCTTGATTTGGAGTTTTCAAAGTGACTGTAACTCTTTCGAGTACAAACCCGTTTCCATCTGTTTTAGATGAAGTTACATTGTTTCATAGTTTGCCATTGTGAGATTTGAACTCTTGATCTTGGGGTTACAAACCCAGTACCATAACCACTTGGCTATTTAGGCCAAGCTTTAAATGTAACTCTTTTGAGTACAAACACATTTCCATCTGTTTTCAGATGAAGTTACATTGTTTCATAGTTTGCCATTGTGAAATTTGAACTCTTGATCTTAGGGTTACAAGCCCAGTACCATAACCACTTGGCCATTTAGGCCAAGCAAAAGAGACATGTTAATTCATGTTTTTTCATTAAGATCAGCTGCAGTGCCAGATTGTTTCATAGTTTGCCATTGTGAGATTTGAACTCTTGATACTCTTTTGAGTAAACCTGTTTCCATCTGTTTCAGATGAAGTTACATTGTTTCATAGTTTACCATTGTGAGATTTGAACTCTTGATACCCAGGTCTTTTTACCAGCCTCCTAACTCCTGCAGGTCTGGCAGCATCTGTAACTCTTTCGAGTACAAACCCGTTTCCATCTGTTTCAGATGAAGTTACATTGTTTCATAGTTTGCCATTGTGAGATTTGAACTCTTGATCTCAGGGTTACAAACCCAGTACCATAACCACTTGGCTATTTAGGCCAAGCCTTTAAGAATCGAACCCAGGCCGTGGCGGTGACAGCGCTGAATCCTAACCAGTAGACCAAAGCCTACTGCACCTGGTATTGCCAGGCAGTCTCCCATCCAAGTACTAACCAGGCCGGAGTCTGCTTAGCTTCCGAGATCAGACAAGATCAGGCGTTTTCAGACTAGTATGGCCGTAGGCAAAGCCTACTGCACCTGGTATTCCCAGGCAGTCTCCCATCCAAGTACTAACCAGGCCTGAGTCTGCTTAGCTTCCGATATCAGACGAGATCGGGCGTTTTCAGACTAGTATGGCCGCAGGCAAAACACATTTCCATCTGTTTCAGATGAAGTTACATTGTTCGCCATTGTGAGATTTGAACTCTTGATACTCTTTTGAGTAAACCTGTTTCCATCTGTTTCAGATGAAGTTACATTGTTTCATAGTTTGCCATTGTGAGATTTGAACTCTTGATCTTGGGGTTACAAACCCAGTACCATAACCACTTGGCTATTTAGGCCAAGCCCTTTTTTTTCATTAAGATCAGCTGCAGTGCCAGATTGTTTCATAGTTTGCCATTGTGAGATTTGAACTCTTGATACTCTTTTGAGTAAACCTGTTTCCATCTGTTTCAGATGAAGTTACATTGTTTCATAGTTTACCATTGTGAGATTTGAACTCTTGATACTCTTTTGAGTAAACCTGTTTCCATCTGTTTCAGATGAAGTTACATTGTTTCATAGTTTGCTATTGTGAGATTTGAACTCTTGATCTTGGGGTTACAAACCCAGTACCATGACCACTTGGCTATTTAGGCCAAGCCTTGCAGATTGTGTAAACTCACTCTCAGCTGTAGGAGCTGAGGAGCTAATTAGCTAACTGGTTGAATCTGGTGACTATACCCCCAGTTCAGTTTGCTATAAATTCAGGGTTCTTTAGTACAACCTTGGCAAATGGAGTGCAGCTGACAAACTGAGTGAGGGCTTGGATTTGGTGAGAGGGGAGTGCAGAGAAGGAGTTGTTCGTTTCCTCTTTCTATCTTTCTCAAATTGGTTCTTGCTCTACTACAGGGAAAGAAGTTAGCTGTTTGGTGAGTATCTGGCAAGTGGGTAAGTTCCATTCTATCCCTAAGGTTTAAAATAGTACACAATTTGGTGGTAAATTTAATCAAATATATAAGAAAGCAACATTAAATAACTGATTAATATAATTAAGTATTTATTTAACACACCTGTGAAGATCGCAAGACAGGTGATGTGTCAAGGCTGCAGAATGTGAGATCTCCTGGATAACATTGTGATTCAGAGCAAACACATCAGCAGTAAGTGTTTGCGGCTTAAGGAACTTTGGCTCAAAGTCATTGAGCTGGAGGCTGACTGCAGACTCTGCGACACATCAGGGAGGGGAAAAGTTACCTGGATGCTTTATACCAGGAGGCAGTCACATCATTGAGGATAGGGTCTCCTGATTTGGTCAGTGGCCAGGGGCAGGAGGGCGTGATTGTGAGTGAGGCAGGTAAGGGGACCCAGAGAGCAGGAGTGTGAGCCTCTGCAATTGTCCAATAGGTTTGAGGTTCGTTCAGCTTGTTTGGATGAGAGTGGGGTCTGCAGGGTGGATGAGCAAACTGCCCATGGCACTGTGGTACAGGAAGCCATCCAAGTGGGGGGAGCAAAAAGGAATGTAGTGTTAGTCAGGGATAATAGTAAGGGGTATTGACAATGTTCCCTGTATCAAAGAGGGAGAGTCCAGATGGCTTGTTGTCTGCCCAGTGCCAGGGTTCAGGACATCTGCTCAGGGCTGGAAAGGTACTCGAAGTGCTGGGGGGAGGATCCAGTAGTTGTGGTCCATGTAGGTACCAACAACAAAGAAGGAGGCTCTACATTATCAGTATGATGAGATAGGCATCAAATTCAGAAGCAGATCCTCAAAGGTAATAATTTCTGGATTATTACCTGAGTCACGTGAAAATTGGATAAATAAGATTAGAGAAATGAATGCATGAGTCAAAGACTGGTGTGGAAGAAGTGGGTTCTGGTTTGTGGGGCACTGACACCAGTATTGGAGAAAGTGGGACCTGTACTGTTGGGACGGTCTACACCTGAACTGCGTTGGGGCTGGTGTCCTCGTGAGCCGCCTAACTAGGGAAGTAGAGAGGGTTTTAAACTAAATAGCGGGGAAAGGGGAAGATGTGGTAAACCAAAGAGTGGAGATACAGATATTAATATGGAAAATGATAAATAGACTGTGACAGGAATGGACAGAGAGTACAATTCTAAGAGTAAATCAGCAAATGAGGCTAGACACTAGAAAAATAATAAAAGGACAGAAATAAAGGCCCTGTATATAAATGCATGTAGTGTTTGAAACAAAACAGATGAACTGATAGCACAAATAGATAATAATTAAGTATGATCTGGTAGCCATTACAGAGACATGGCTACAAGATGACATAGATTGGGACATGAATATTGAAGGATATGTGGCATTTAGGAAGGACAGGAAGTTGGGAAAAGGTGGAAGGGTGGTTCTGTTAATTAATGATGGTATTAGCACATTAGAGAGGGATAACCTAAGTTCAGGAAAGCAGGATGTAGAAGCGATTTGGGTTGAGATGAGGAACAATAAAAGCAAGAAGTCACTTGTGGGAGTGGTGTACAGGCCTCCTAATTGTAACTACACAGTAGGACAGAGTATATAAGAAGAGATAATGGTAGCTTGCCAGAAAGGTACAGCAATAATCATGGGGGATTTTAATCTACATATAGATTGGAAAAATCAGATGGCCAAAGGTAGTGTAGATGAGGAATTCATAGAATGTTTTCGGGATAGTTTCTTGGAACAGCACGTTCTGGAGCCAACCACAAAGTAAGCTATACTAGACCTGGTATTGAGCAACAAGGTAGGATTATTTGATAACCCCCGGTGAAGGGACCCCTAGGTAGCAGCAATCATAATATGATCGAATTTTACATTCATTTTGAGGGAGAAATGAGTGCATCCAAGACTGGTATTTTAAACTTAAATAAGGACAATAATGAGGGCATGAAAGTGGAGCTAGCTAAAGGGAACTGGCAAATGAGGTTAAGGGATATGTCGGTAGAAGTTCAGTGGCAGACAGTTAAAGGGATATTTCAGAATACACCGAATATATACATTTCAATGAGAAAGAGAAATTCCAAAAGGAGGGGCCACCATTCAGGGTTAACCAAAAAAGTTAGACAGTATCAAACTTAAAGAAAAAGCATATAATTATACAAAGACAAGTGGCAGGTCAGAAGATTGGAAAGAATATAACGAACAGCAAATAATGACAAAAAGATTAATAAGGAGGGAAAATTTGAGAGAAAGCTAGCTAGTAATATAAAAATGGATAGTAAGAGTTTAGATATTTAGATAAGAGTTAACAAAGTGAGTGCTGGTCATATAGAGAGTGCATTTGGAGAATTGATATTGGAAAGTGGGGAGATGGCAGATGAATTAAGCAGGTATTTTGCTTCGGTCTTCACGATAGAGGACACAAGTAACATCCCGGAAATATCTGTAAATCAGGAAATGGAAGGGATGGAGGAACTCGAGGAAAATTACAACTATCCAGGGAAGTGGTAATGAGCAATTGTTGGGGCTACAGGCTGACAAATCACCAGGTCCAGATGGACATCACCCTAAAGTCTTGAAAGAAGTGGCTAGTGAGATAGTTGATGCACTGGTTTTAATTTTCCAAAATTCCATAGATTCGGGGAAGGTTCCATTAGATTGAAAAATAGCAAATGTAACTCCTAAAGGGAGGGAAACAGAAAGTAGGAAACTATAGGCCAGGTAGCCTAACATCTGCCATAGGGAAAATGTTAAAAGCTATTATTAAAGATGTTATAGCCAGGCACTTAGAAAAATGCAAGGCAATCGGGCAAGGTCAGCATGGTTTTGTATAAGGGAAATCGTGTTTAACCAATTTATTGGAGTCCTTTGAAGGAGTCACATGGGTGTGCTCTACTTGGATTTCCAGAAGATATTTGATAAAGTGCCACATCAAAGGTTATTACAGAAAGTAAAAGCTCATGGTGTAGGGGGTAACATATTGGCATGGATAGAAGATTGGCTGGCTAACAGGAAGCAGAAAATTGGCATAAATGGGTATTTTTCTGGTTGGTAGATATGATGAATGGTGTGCCACAGGCATCAATGCTGGGGCCTTAACTTTTAAAAATTTATATAAATGACTTGGATGAAGGAACCGAAGGAATGGTGGCTAAATTTGCTGATGACACAAAGATAGGTAGGAAAATAAATTATGATGAGGATGTAAGGAGGCTACAAAGTGACATAGGTTAAGTGAGTGGGCAAAGATCTGGCAAATGAGGTATAATGTGGGCAAATGTGAAATCGTTCATTCTAGCAGAAAGAATAAAAAAAGAAGCTTATTATCTAAATGGTGAGATATTGCAGAGCTCTGAAATTCTGAGAAATCTGGTTGTCCTAGTGCATGAATCACAAAAGGTTAGTATGCAGGTACAGCAGGCAATTAGGAATGCTAGAGTACTGTGTACAGCACAGTACCGGACTCCTGATTTAAAGAAAGATGTAAAAGCAGTTCAGAGAAGGTTCACTAGACTATTACCAGGAATAGGCAGGTTGTCTCATGAGGAAAGGCTGGACAACTTAGGCTTGTATCTGCTGGAATTTAGAAGAGTAAGAGGCAACTTATTTGAAACCTTTAAGATCCTGAGGGGCCTTGACAGAGTAGATGTGGAGAGGATGTTTCCTCTTGTGGGAGAATCTAGAACTGGGGTTCACTGTTCAAAAATAAGGGGTTGCTCATTTAAGATGGGGAAGAAGAGAATTTTTTCTCAGAGGGTTGTGAGTCTTTGGAACTCTCTTTCTCAGAAGGCTGTGGAAGCAGTCTTTGAATATTTTTAAGGCAGAGCTAGATAGATTCTTGATTAACAAGGGGGTGAAAGGTTATCGGTAGTAGGCAGGAATGTGGGGCTGAGGTTACATTCAGATCAGCCATGATCTTATTGAATGGAGGAGCAAGCTTGAGGGGCTGAGTGGCCTACTCCTGCTCCAAATCCGTATGTGCGTTTGAGCAATGGTCGTTCAAGGAACTCTCCCATTAGCAGAGCAGTGCAGCATCCCTGGGAGGAGGCAGAGGATAGCTGATCAATTTCCACTGACGATGCTGGCCCTTTGGTGCTTAGAAACTGAAAGTGAAATTGAATTGAATCGATGTCATGATTTGTGGGCTGGCATCAGGGAAATTGATATGAAAGTTGCTGGATTGTTGTTGTTAAAAAAATCAGTCCACTAATGTCCTTCAGGGAGGGACTTGTTAGGTCTGGCCTACAGATGACTCCAGTGTGACACTATGGGGGGAATTGGGTTAAATTCTGTAAAATCTGAAACGCAAACATAATCCACCACAACTGTACCTAATTATGGTTTAATCGAAGGGTCAGTTGTTCAAACATGTTAGCAAGGCTGTGTGCCTCAGATTTTAACGGTTTTCTATATTTATTTGTTGAGGGTTAAGTTGCCCAGGACTGCGAAATCCCAGCAACAGAAATGAGGTGAGAAAAGCTTGATTCAGCAGTTAAGTGCTTTTTAGCACTGCTTGTAGACTAGGAAGAGCAGGTTGGCTTCCCCTCTGGGCCCTCAAGCTAAACTGTCAGGACCACCTATCACCCCTGTGCTCGCTGTCCTACGTTGACTCACAGTTGGGAAATGCCTCGATTTTAAAAATTGTTTTCAAATCTCTCCTTGGCCTCGTCTCTCCCTATTTCCATAATCCCCTCTAGTTCCACAACCCTCCAAAATATAGGTGCTCTTCCAATTCCGGCCTTGTGAGCATCCCTAATTTTAATCACTCCACCATTGCAGGCCAGGCCTTCAGCTGCCAAGACCTTAGCTCTGGAATTCCCTCCCTAAACCTCTTGGCCTCTCATCCTCCATTAAGACATTCCTTAAAACCTTTGACCAAGCTTTTAATCATCTGCTCTAATAATTCCTAATGTGGCGTGGTATCAAGTTTTGTCTGTTAGTGCTCCTGTAAAGCACCTTGAGACGTTTCACTACATTGAAGGCACTGTACAAATACATGTTGTTATTGCTATACCAAAAAGAAGTACATGGTATCCTGTTGAACTATGTTTGGAGCATATCAACTTGATAACCCTCTTAAATGTGGAAAGAAAGCTTGAGTAAGGCTTGAATTATTAGCTGTAAGTCCATATTTATCCTATGATTTTTAATTTACACAATTACTATAATTCTACAATGATTAAATGTGTTCCATCAGAACCAGAGATAGATTCTTTCCTCATTCTCTTCAGCTCTGAAGAAGAGTCATATGTACTCAAAACGTTACCTCTGTTTCTCTCTCCACAGATGCTGTCAGACCTGCTAAGTTTTTCCAGCAGTTTCTGTTTTTGTTTCAGATTCCCAGCATCCGCAGTATTTTGCTTTTATTATAGAAGACATTCGATAGTGATCAGGAGTGACAACCCTGGTCAATTGTAGCATTCTTATTGCGACACTGATTATCATTAAGTCAGTGCACGCAGGTTTTCAGAAATTTACTGAATAAACTTGGTGAGCCTCTAAAAAGCCTCTAAAGCTAATGCTTATGCAATTTAAAATGATTACAATGCATTGTATGCCCGCAGATTCTACAGAAGTGCAGCCGAAATATGTCAAAGATGGGAAACGATATGGGCGAAGAACAGCACCAGAATTTCAGGATTCGATGGAAGTCAAAGTCACAGAGCCTTTAGCTGATGTTACACAACCTGAAGATGCTCCTTCCGGGGATGATATTGAGGTAGGCTGAAATTATTTGTGTGGTTAATCAAGTTGTTTCTGAGGAAAATTCCAGTTAATTTAAAACTTTGTTTTGGGGTGCGAGCAAATTCCTAGGCCATGATTTTTTGTCCATGATTTTACACATAGGGAGTCAAGACTAAGTGTGGTCTTCAAGTAGAGTTAGAGGGAGAGGAGATAATCAGACCAAGCATACACATTTAACTTACTGCAAAAGCATATATTGTGTTACTTATTTATGGTGGCAGGAGTAAAAAAAAAAACCTGTCTCAGCATTTTGTGTAAGGTTGGAAATGGGGGATGACACAGTGTGTGGCATTTTCGAATTTAAAACTCTCATCACCTTTTATTAGCTTTAATTTCCCTTCTTACTTGTACTCCCTCTCTCTCTTTTTCAGAAAATCAAAATTTAAGGTGTTAAAAGTGATTCCAAACTTTGCAAATGGTTTATGGGTACTGATACTAATGGACAACATCTTCTTTGGGGACATAAGAATTATTTTACTCAATATAATCAGGCTTCATCGTAGAACTAGCTCAGAAATATACCTTCAATGAGGCCACAAACAACTGCTGGGCCTGAAAGATGAAAGTAGGGCATCCAAAGAAGAAGTAAAATCCTGAGTAGGCCTTGACATCATGGCAGGGGAGCAAGGCACTGTGCAAATCTCTTTCATCGAAATGTATTCATTGAGTTAAAGCAACTTAGTAGTTTATTAGTGATACAGTGATCTCTACTATAATGGCTGCTTTGGGAACAGACTCATGATTATGGATGAGTGTAGCTCCAACAACACTCAAGAAGCTCGACACCATCTAGGACTGAGCAGCCCACTTGATTGGCACCCTGTCTGCCACCTTAAACATTTACACTGGGCAGAATTCTCCCTTCGGCGAGTGGGGGCGGGGCCTGTCGCCGACACGTAAAATGACGCACGGTAATGTTGGGTGGGCGTCCTGACATCACCGTGCATCATTTAGATTTTCAGTTCGGCAGTCGCGCAGCTGACTCGGCTGCGCACCTGCCGAACTGTCAAAGGTCTACTAAAACCTATTGAAAAGTAATTAAAACAATTAAAGGAGCTGCCCGTCCAACCTTAGGATTGGCGGGCAGGCAAAGAGCCCAGGCAGCCTTCAGAAAAAACATGAAACCTCATCCACAGGCGGGATGAGGTTTCATGAGGGTTTTAAAATTTGTATAAAATGTTTAAATAAAAGAAACTGCCATGTCCCAGCTAATGTGACAGTGTCACATAAGGGGACATGTCAGGAATATTTTTTCCTGCCTTTGATGAACTTTTAAATCTTGAGCAAAGTACTGCCTCAGGGAGATCTGTGTGCTCTTTCGCACGGACTCCCGGCTCAGGGAATCCCCCCCCACCGCCCACACAGGGAGCGCACAGTGCTTCTGGGTGGACGTCACGCTGGGTGGGCCTTAATTGACTCATCCATGTAAAATGGCGGCGCACCCCTGACCGGGGCGCTGACCAGGAACCCGCCCACTCCTGCACAACCCCCCCAATGGGGGGAAAATGCTGTCCTCTGATTTTGTTAAACATTTACTCCTCCCACCACCAATGCACAGGTGGCAGCAGCATGTGCTATCTACAAGATGCACTGCAGCAACTCACCAAGGCTCCTTAGACAGCACCTTCCAACCCATAACCTCTACCACCGAGAAGGACAAGGGCAGCAAATGCATGGGAACACTACCTGCAAGTTCCTCTCCAAGTCACACACCATCCTAACATGAAACTGTTTCACTGTTCCTTCACTGTCGCTGGGTCAAAAACCTGGAACTCTCTTCCTAACAGCACTGTGGATGTATCTACATCACATGGATGCAGCAGTTCAAGAAGGCAGCTCATCACCATCTCCTCAAGACCTATTAGGGAAGGGCAATAAATGCTGACCTAGCCAGTGATACCCGCACCTCATTAACAAATTAAAAATAACACTTGAAGCAACTGCATGAGTTGGGCTGTGAAATCTTGGTTGAACTGCGAGACAGCTCGTGGGGGAGGCTGGGGTAGATGTAATTTTAATTTCAAAAGGATGTGCCTCGAGGTCCAAGAGTGGGAGAAGAAGGCATGAAGAAAGCTGAGGGAAGCACAGTTTTTATTTTTAATTTGTGAGCAAGTGGAATTTGAAGGCTGAATGGCAGCAAGAACTTAGAAAGGGGAGAAAATAAAAATAAGATTCAATTTTAGAAACAAAATTGCAGGTGGTGGGGGGAATAAGAGGGTAAAAGTTACCAGTTGGTAGACAGCTGAGAAACTTCCTCCAGAGCCACCTGATTGTATGATAATTGTGACAGGTTTACAAAGGCAAAATCCAGTATAAAGATGGACATAGGAATTTATAATGGGGAGGGGAAAATTGTTTCAAAATATGACATTAGAAAGTGCATACAGATATAGATTTTAATAAAATATAGATAGATACATGTGGAGTGTTTTACATTGAAAAATGGGCTTGAAACCAAAATTGCTTTGTCCCAATGTATGTTTTAACAACTTTTTAACAGAGATCAGGGAGGGACATGCTGCCTATAAGGTTGTATGTACTATTACAGTATGCCTGAAATAGAGACAAATGACAGCTGGAAGCTCTATTTACTTGGGTGAAATTTGATGAATATTTGACTGTTGCAGATCAAGGTGTTAAAAGAATTAGCAACAGAAGCTGTTTAAGCAATTAGTTGCTATGATGTTCAGTGACATTACTGTCTACAAACTGTATGGAGACTACTGTACACTATCTGTGTTGAGGTTATTTGTGTCATGCAGCCTCATTATGTTCTACCACTGGTCCCACTGGTTTAGCTACTCTTTCCCAGGAGTTCTGCATCTCTCGATTTGCATATAAGCTGCATGAGCAGCTGGTAGCAAATTTGCTTTCACAGTTATGATGAATATGAAATTTGTTCTGTAGCCAGACTGCCTTGCAGTACAAAAATAAAAACAAAAAAACTGCGGATGCTGGAAATCCAAAACAAAAACAGAATTACCTGGAAAAGCTCAGCAGGTCTGGCAGCATCGACGGAGAAGGAAAGAGTTGACGTTTCGAGTCCTCTTGACCCTTCGACAAAACTTGAGTGAACTTGACAGAACTCAAGTTCTGTCGAAGGGTCATGAGGACTCGAAACGTCAACTCTTTTCTTCTCCACCGATGCTGCCAGACCTGCTGAGTTTTTCCAGGTAATTCTGTTTTTGTTTTGCCTTGCAGTACATCCAGTCTGACATTGGAGTATATGCTGTATTTGTTGCGGCCTCATCCAGGATGTGTTCACATTTGCAGAGCTCTCCTGGGCCGGCTCTAAAATACACAGTGGCCTTGTCTATGTTTTAACTAGGTAGTCCAGAGTCCTGGGGAATAAAACTGAAGTGCTGAGTTTGTCTGACTGAGACTGAAGTAAATAGGTGAGGTGATTTTCTTACAATGTAATTATGTCAAGTTGAATAATCTAAAGTTCCATTGGAATATAAAGTTATCTTTGGCATTAGTGATAGCAAATTGATAATGTCATCAAAGAAAATGATGTGGAGTGCAAAACGGGCTGTCGATTCACTACGGCAGCATTCCTCAAAAGCAAGTTTTTTCTGGTGATATTCATTGAACAGAGAATAAATTGGTCAGAACTCTTTACTCTTTAAGCAGTGTCATGGGATCATTTTCACCCACTGAACACACAGATCGGATGTTAGTTTAACACCCCATCCAAAGGACAGCATCTCTGACAATGCAGTGCTCCTTAAGGACTGCACTTGAGAGTTGGCATTGAGAATTAGTTAGCTCAAGTCCTGGTGTGGGTCTCAAAACAACAATATTCTCACTCTGAAGTGAGGGAGCTACCAGTTGAGTCAAGTTGACAATAGCCTAATCTATTGGGTTATGGCAGTTTTCCTGACAGTTTACTGCTTCTCTTTTGGCATGATCTTGGCCTGTTATGTCATCCATAAATTTTCCTTTCTCACAATATGAAAATGGCCCTGATGCCTGTTCCTACATTCCTCCTCTTTCATGGAGGCTGCAATGATCCTTTTGATTTGTTAATTGTTGCTGTGGATTTTCTAGGCTGGCAAGTATGTGGGAGTTTTATTCTTTGGCAATAAAAATGAGAACTATGTTAATCTTGGGGAATTTTCCACCCCAGCCCCTCTCCCTTCATCTATTGCTCATTCTTTAACGTTTGAGTATGGAATCATACCTTTTAATGGTAACTTGTTATTTTTAAGACTCCTTTTCAGATTTTAAGATTGGACAACTCCACCTCCCGTGTTGGTCTGTTTTATTTTACCTTTTTTTGGGACTGGCGGACCTGCTGTGTGTTTCTAACTTTTCCTGTATTTATTTTGGACCTTCAACATTATTTCTCTCTTCCTCCCCTAACCTCCATTTTTGTTGCCTTTTCTCTCCTATGGACTTTCACTGTGCTTTTCAGCATCTTATATATTTATACTTTTGTTCTTCTAAGCCTGTTAATTGCTTCAGCCAATTCATTCCTTCATTCGATTTCTATTGCTCTGTTACGAGTTTTGCAGATTATTCAATCCATTCATTTATTCTGTGTGGTTAAAGTATATGTTATCTTCATTTCCTATACTTTTTTCTTCTCCCCCACCCTCTCTTCCATCCTACAAAGCTGCTTTAGTATCTTTTCCCAGAATTGAAAATGCTAACATTCTAGGTATAAGAGCCTATCTTTACGGGTATCAACAGATTTGCAATATTTCCAGTAGTTTCCATTTTTATTTTGTTTGTTCCAGGGTGATTGTAATACAAAGAACCTTTGCAATACCTTTTAACTATAAAAATATCAACAGCCTTTGTAATTGTTGCTAATAAATTTATTAAGCAGCCGCTTATTTTGAAGACAACCAGAGAGTCCACGCTAATATACTCAACTGGAGTATTTGGGGCACTGCACTTCGGGAAATGTGTAAAGGCTTTAGAAAGGTTGCAGAAAAGATTCTAGGGGTAAGGAACTCCAGTTATGTGGATAGATTGGAGAAATTGGTGTTGCTCCCCATAGAGAAGATTGAGAAGAAGGGGGTTTAACAGAGGTTTTCAAAATCACGAGGGGCTTAGACAGAGGAAATAGGAAGAAACAGTTCCCATTGGTGGAAGGATCGAGAACTAGAGGACTCCAATTTAAGGTGAATGACAAAAGAACAAAAGGCAACATAAAGAAGAACTTTTTAATGCAGCGAGTGGTTAGTGTTCTATCTGTTGTATAAAATGGCTACTGCTCTAAAAGCTTTGTTTATGAAAGATGACATCAGAGGCTACATAAGAATGGCAAGACACAGCATACAAAGGTTATCTCCAAACATAACTCTTTTCATTAAAAAAGTGCATGCATTTTTTTCTCTATCATTTGCAAGTTACCCATGTACATGGGGCAGAATTTTCCTGTCAGCGAGCTGGAGGCGGGGCCCACTCGCCAACAGGAAAATGGCGCAGGATGATGTCGGGGGGAACCCCCGATGTCATCCCGCCCCACTTAAATATTCAGGAAGGCGGGGGGACAGCGCAATCAGCTGTCTGTCCGCCGACCTTCAATGGCCAATTGAGGTCATTGACAGGGCAGTTAAATCAATTAAAGGCCCTGCCCGTCCAACCTTAAGGCTGGCGGGCAGGCCAGGAGCCCCAACGGGCTTCTGAAAAAACGTGAAACCTCATCCACTGACGGAATGAAGTTTCATGTCGGTTTTAAAAAACTTTAATAAAGTTTCTGTGATATTTATTAACATGTCCCATATCATGTGACATTGTCACATGAGGTGGACATATTAATGATTTTTTAATTTTTCTATTTTTAAACTTTCAGCCCTGAGACAGCACTTAGTCTCAGGGAAATGTGCACTCTTTCGTGCGCATGTGTGAAAGAGCACACTCTGGCAGTTGGGGAATCCCCCCCACCCCCACCCACACAGGAGCCCACTGGGCGGGCCTTAATTGTCCTGCCCGCTTAAAATGGTGGTGGGGCCTATTTCAGCGGTGGTGATTGGCTGCCCACCCGCTGCCGCGTCGGTGGAGCCCACCCGCCCATCAAGGGCAAAATTTTACCCATGGTCTATAAAGAAAATCATCACAAGTGAGCAAAAAACTGTTCATTTTTGTCTGTCCCACTTTCATCTGTCCTTATGCTTGCATAGCATGCACAGTCTTTAAAGCATTCAGGTCTTCCAGTGGTACATATATGAGTTGTTGGCTGCTCGCCTGGTGTGTTCTGGTTCCTAGGGTGACTTTGCCTCTCCAGGGAATGTTGTTGCCGTGGCGAGTGTTGCTGCTGTGGTAATTGTTGCTGCTGCTGATCCGTTGCGTCCATTGGGGAACAGTTGACCTCTGAGATTGATGGTCATTCAGTTCCTTGTTCAGCTGGCAAAGTCAAATCTTCCTCATCAGTTGCCTGTCTGCTGTGAAAGAGCAGCTTCTCCAGCTGCACCTATATGTCTGCAGTTGTGACAATATATCTGGTTGTTCATTTTCACTGTGTACAATAGAGGTGATAAGTGCTGTACACAGGTTACGAGTTGCCAAGTGGTCTGACTTTTTTGAATGTGTTGAATGTTTGCACTCTGACCGACTCTCCAGTTCTCAGCTCTGGCAATGATTTGGCAGCTTTATCAAAGCGCAGTTTGGCTTTCTGCTTCACTTTGGTTTTATCACTCACTCTTATTACTACTTCTGACTTCAGTAATTTTTTTAGTTGTTGGAAGAGTAGTTTGGGTACAATGTGTCATTAGTCGCTGGACTAAGTCCAGGCCTTCTGTAGGTGTGTTTCTTCACTCTAAGATTGCCTTGTACACACCTTGCTGGACCTATTCGTTTTTTTTTAACCTTTTTGCAATTTTCACCGCTACCTCAGCCTTTCCATTTGACTGGTGGTAGTGTGGAGATGATGTGTAGTGCTGAGTTTCTCAAACATTTACGAAGTACCTGAATTCTTCACTCATGAACTGAGGGCGATGTTGCTCATCACCACATTTCAATCATCACCCACCTCCCAACTCCGCACCCCCTCCATCATGCGGCATTAGATGTGCATTGGCTTTATCCCCTTTTAATCTGGCTAATGCATCATTAATTACTGATTCACAGCAGGCCTCTTATTTATAGCTGTTAGACTATCCGCAGATTTTGCTCATCAGGTACATATGTTTCATGAAGCATGTGACATACGTGGCTGAATTGTGGGGGTCCCACAACTAACACCCCTGGGCTAGTATGCTTTCAGACATTCTGCAATCTCACTGATAGTTACTGATGTCGGGTGGTTTAACTCCCAGTAGTCTGAATAGTAGTCAACAGTAAAGAGATAATCCATTCCTGTGAAAGCGAAGAGGTTTACTCTAAGCTTCATCCACAGCCTGACTGGGTTGACATGAGTTATGAGCAGCTCTTTAGTTTGCTTAGCTTGATGTTCGTTACAAGCACTGCACAGGCTGATGTGGTCCTGAATGTCATTCCTCATGTTTGGCCAGCAGAGAGCTTCTCTTCCCTCCCTCAGACTGGATTCGATTCCTTTGTGGCTTGCATGGATGCGCTTCAGCATCTCTTTTCTCATCTCTTAGGGATAATGACTCTAGTTCCTTTGTAAGATATGCCACCTTGGGCAATCACTTCATCCCTGTATGCCCAATACTCTCTCATAGCAACAAGTGTGCCGTTGATAGTTTCAGGCCATCCTTTCATCACTACTTCCTGTAGCACTTGAAGAGTCGTATCTCGTTTTGTAGTTTGCTTGATCTGAGCAAGATGCTTGTCTGGAGGGATCTGTTCAGTAGTAAATGGCTTTGTATCCTGTGAAATACTGCAAATCTCTTCTGGTACCTGAAGAGTTATCAGTCCAAACTTTTGACTTGTTTCAGTGAAGATGAGGGGATTTTGCTTTGTGTTTATTATCGAGAACTGCAGATCTTCTTTCTTCCCATTATATTGGACTCTCAACTCAGTTTGTCATGGAGTGAGCATTATCCCATAAGCCTCAAGTTTCCCATTGAAAGTTTCATTTTTGAGTCATCATCTTGAGCAACTCCACACAGATCTACGAAGCTCACTGATGTCTTATCTGACACTTCACGTTAACTTGATGCTCTCCTGCGGTCATCATCCTAATAGTCACAAACCTTTTTTTAATCTTGACGGTGCCAACCTGTTCTAGGGGTAGAGTAATTCGTCAGAATCATCATCTGACATCTCTCCAGCAACCATCTTTATAGGCTTGCTTTTCATCCTTCCTGTTTCAGCTTCTTGAAGCTAGACCACTACTTTCCCCATGCTGGATGTGCTTCCTCTTCTTTTGTGTGGTATCCCCCACAGTATTATATCTAGTACTCGGGCTTGATCTTTCTGTTGACCCTTCTGTACTTGTCTTTGCTTTTCTTCATTAACTTGTGCCTGGAAAGCTTGGACTGCCTGTCAGCATGGTGCAAAGCCTTTTCAGTTCTCCATTCAGTACTCTTCGGCTGATTAATCACTTCAGAACTTCTGCACATGTCAATACCATTTTGAGATTGGGTTTCTTTTCTCTCAGTAGACATGTTCTCACGATGGGCTCTCCTTGTTCCTCAGGCAATTTTATCTCTGATGAAACCATCCCTCGGTTACCCAAACTCGCAAGGTTCAACTAGATGTCTCAGTTCAGTCACTTACTGGTCAACATTCTCCCCCTCTTCTTGAGCTCTAGTGTTAAACACATAGAGCAGAAACACACTAAGTGCAGTAGTGAGTGTGAAAAAGATGTTTTCTACCCTCCGGCCCCAGTGGCGGGTTTTCGCACCATATTGTCTGTTCCTGCTTTATTAATTATGCAGCCACAAGAAACACGCCATCTTGCTGGCAGGCAGCCTCTGAATTGCCCACCACGCTGTTACCTCATCGTTTCCTCACTGCGGGTGCAATATCTAAACTGCAGCAGTGCACACAGTTCTCAATGCTTGCAGCCCAGGACTGCTCCACTGAAGACATGGCCCTGAAAGCCAAGAAGAGTTCAGTGACCCGTCACTGGAATGCCTTTTGGAGACCTGTCATGATGTCCTCCACGCCCCACTCTGGCAGCAGGAGGTTCAGCAATCTCATCACTCCAGCAAGTGGGGCTTATATTTTGAGCTGCTAAAGTATTGAAATTAGGTTCCTGACGTGTGGTGGCAGGAAATGCAGCCCGCCATTGACGGACGGAATGGATGATTGCAAACTGGTTTCGCGACAGCATAAAACCGATTTTTGGCCTTCCACCATATTATCCGCTCATGACCACCATGACGCCCACTACCAAGGGGAGCAGAAAATTCTGGCCATAGTGGCTCTTCAAGACCTCCAAACTTTCACAAGACTGTCTTTTCTGCTCCTCAGTGAGTTCTAGGATGCAATACAGCTTATAGCACTTGTCATGAAGATGTGCTTTATGCCAAATAATTTTAATCCACTGGCTGGAACTTTGAATTGAACTTCTTAAAACAGACTTTTTAAAAAAAACGGAGACTGAAGTGATTTGAACTTGCAGCCCAACGGGGCTTACCCCAATTTGCATTACTATACGTTCCACATTCCAATTAATTGGAGTAGAGTCCGTCTGTTTCAAGACCCACCAAAGACAGTGGGCAAAATTTTTGCTCACACCTGCAGTGGAAATCGTGACACGCGGGGGCAGTTAATTTTGTGGGAGGCAAAATATCTGGTTCTTGACAACAGGATAAACTGTTGGAATTTTGTTCTCCCAACTTCCAAAGCGGGTCAAACTTCCCAACGAACAATGTCAGGAACTCCATTTGCATTAGTATCTCCTGTCTGCTGGTTGAAAGGCACCTTCCAAGAATTAAGTGCTGCCTCCAAATTAAGTTCCCTGCCAGCAAGAATTTAAAACGTTCAGTTTTATGATTGTACATAGATGGCGTGCCCCTGGTGAGCACAACTTTGAGGTCCATGAATGTTGCTTTCTCATTCTTGAGGACCTTGCATAACTTCACTCATATTGAGTGCCAATAAAAAACGCAGCACCAAGGCTGGACAAGGGAAGCAAGCTTACGGAGGAAAGGTAGGGAGAGTGCTCCAGGAAGGTGGGGGGTGCGGGCAATGGCAGGGGAAAGGGGGGAGGTGAGCATCTAGGGAAAGTGGAAGGGGTGAGTGTCCAGAGAAGGGGGTGGGGGTGTGAGTTTCTGAGGAAGGAATGGATAGTGAGAGTGTCTTAGAGGGCAGGTACTAGGAGGGAGAAACTCAGGGTCCTGGTGATTGTAGAGAACAGTCACAGTCAGAGGGGGGAATGGGTGCGGTAAGGTGGCAGGTCAAGGGTGAGGGCCTGGTAGGTGAAGCTCCCATCAGGTCGGACAAGACAGGTAGGTCAGATAACCGGAGGGGGCAGGGTCAGGGTGGGCATGGGGACAGTGACAGGTGTTGGCTCTGAGGGAGGTGGCAAAGCACGTGGAGGTGGATCATGATTGGATCCAGGGTAATGAGGCGAGGTTCTAGGACAGCAAAAGAGGACTGGTGATATTGGATGTGTCTCTGGTGATGGTGGGGGGATGTTGGTGGGTGACGGGGTGGTGGAGGGAGCTTAAAAGGTGAAGCGAGCTTAAAAGGTGAAGCACACCATTTTTCCAAACTGACCTTGACCATGCAGTTAGTCAGTCAATGAGATCCTTTGAGATAGATGGAGGGTCTTTTCAGGTGGATGGAGTTCAAGGTCAGCACATGTGGTCGACTAAAGGGACACCTTAATAGTTATGAGGCAACGGGATGTCAAAGATGCTCTCTTGTATTCTTCTCTTTCTAGTGAAGCAGGTTTGTCCCTGACTCATGGGTCACATAACATCGAGATCCCAGCAAGGCATGGAGCTGCCATTCATTCTGTGCCATTTTCCATCTGCTGCAGTCAGAGGCAGGAATGAGTGGATGGAGGGAGGGAGGTGGAATGCCTCCAAAGCTGGCAGAGGGCAGCCAGCTCATGACTCCAAATCTCCATCTGCCCCGGTGAATGGTTGTGGCTGACAAGAGATCATGTGGTTAGTCTTTCAATGCTGCCAAGGCAACGGTCTCTTTAGAGTTTCGAGGGGTAGTGGAGACAAGTGCAAACATGTTCGCTTGAAGCTTCTTGCACATGGTTCTCATTACCCTGGTCAAAGAGCCATTCAGACATTTGTGAATGTATGGGAGGAACACCCATCTCTGGCCCTCCAGGGTATCCTTTACCTGGAAGCAGTGAGGTGGGGATGTCACGTCTAGACAGAGGCCAGGTGAAGGGCTGAGCACTGCCTTCTGGCTTTGAGATGGGGGAATCTTGTAAAGGACATGCTCACTTAATTTATCACTTCTTCAGTTTGTTTGCACATCCACTGAGGTGCCGATGAAAACTGCAGGCAGCCCTGCCTCGGTAATGACTCATCCAGATGAGGAGAAGGAGAGCCCAATGCCGGTTGGCACAGGGCAATGAGGAGCAAGGGCCTGAGCAGCAAGAGGCAGCAGGGCCTCTGTTAGGTCAAGAGGCTGGCGAGCATATGCCAGTGCAATGGCAAGAATTGGCCTGTCATGGATGTGTTGCCAACGGTGCTCAAGATGAGTGAAAGGCAGTGCTGGAGCTACCCTCATATGTCACTGGATGTGGTTGCTCACATATGCCAGCTTCTCCAGTACGAGCTGCAGCCACAAGGACTCTGGAGGAGTAATGTGGAGCTTCTGGCCTGTTTTGAGCGGATGGCTGTCTGGGTGCCCTTTAATATGATGCCAGGACCGTCAGCCCCATGAGGTAACAGCAGGGGGATCGCAACCGCTCCACCACATGATTTGCCGAGCTCCTCACCAATGCATAATTAATGGGCTGCAAAGGTGGTCGTGTACCCTGCCACCCAGTGGAATGATGCTGACTTCCCCGCTTGCCAGTTGATATAGTCTCCAGAATGGAAAATTCTACCCAATGACTAGGGAAGTGTGAAAAGCTAGCATATCCTGTTCGTGAGCAAGACATCTATGGCTATCACCTGGGGTATTCAACTGTTGGATATGGACCATTAAGACTAATTGTTTAGGCAATAGGAACCTGGCTACATTAGCTTCCAGACATGAGCTAATCAAGTCACCTTTGGAATACAAGGACAATGTCTTTTTTTGAATCCCTGTGGCAGTGGGAGAAGGCAGGTCACATAACAAGCCAACCTTTTGTAGCTTTTAAGCGCTTGCTTTCTCAGCACCTAAGGGGGGGCTTCTCCTGCCTCCCCCTTTCTTCAACCCACATGGTAAGCTTCGAACCCTGTTTACTGACTGTGATCATCTAGGAATGCCCTGCTGTTGACAGAGATTTCTTAAAAGAATCCAACCCAGCTCTACTGTCTTCCAAAGAACAATCAACTCAGTTATCTACAGCTTTAATTCAGAAGCATCGAGACAATGGAATTCAGCCTGAAGCCAGCTGAGTCACCAAACTGTATACTCTTCCTTTTTTTTGAAGGACTCTAATTTGGCCAACCTTTCCTTCCCCACTCTGTAATCTGAATTTGTGTATGTGTGAACTTCGAGTGTGTGTGTGTGTGTGTGTGTGTGTGTGTGTGCGTGCGCGCGCGCATAAGGTGGTGCATATTTTATTACTTTATTTAGATTGATTTAAGTATAATAAAACCAACCTCTTTCTTTGTTAAACTCAATAAAACTTGCCCTTTTGGTACTTATATGATCACTGCATAAACTGTTAAATACTGAATTGGCAAGTCTATCCTTTTCACACAAAAAGACCTTTGCAGTCAAACAAGAAGGCAAAGAGGGGAGCCATTTGATCCTTCCTCACCTAGTTGTAACACACTCTTTCCCCAGCACTGATAACAGAGTTGGTGCAGACTGAAATTTTTATTATTCTCTGCTGTTTTTTACAGCTGCTGGCTCTTCTAAGCTATGAATGTCCACTCATTTCCAGCTGCACACTTCAGACACCATGTTCCATGTGGTGTGTAAAATAGTTACTGCCCTGAAATGTTTATTTACAAAAAATGACAACAGAGGTCATGTGATTAAGGCAAGCCACAGTGTACAATGGTATTTCTCCAAACAGATATGATCTGAAATGCACTGCCTGAGACTGTGTTGGAGGTAGATTCAGTCATGGCTTTCAAAAGGGAATTGGATAAGCACCGGAAGAGAAAACATTTGCAGGACTACAGGGAAAGGGTGGAGTAATGAGAGTAACTGAGTAACCCTTGCAGAGAGCAGGAATGGACACAACAGGCCAAATAGTCTCCTATGCTGCACCATTCTATTATTCTTCCTTCAGCCAAAAAACACCAAGAATAATGTATAGGTTAATTTGTCATTCATCACCCCATTGTTTTGGCTTAAATAAAAACAGAAAATGCTGGAAAACTCAGCAGGTCTGGCAGCATTTGTGGGGAGAGGAACAGAGTTAACATTTTGAGTCCGTATGACTCTTCTTCAGTGCTAAGGAGAAGTAGAAATGTGATAGATTTTATAGTATTTAAGAGGGAGTGGAGCAGGTGGAGTGAAATAGAAGGCCAGGGATAGGTGGGAGCTCAGGAGAGATTGACAAAGATGTCATGGACACAAAACAAAAGGATCGTTAATGGTAGTGTTAAAGACTAAAGAAGGTGCTGATAGTGGCTTTAAGGTAAGATAGCAGAATGTGTTAATACCAGAACCAAGGGTCAGTACTCTGTGAAAGCACAATATAGAAACAAGTGACAGGTAGTCCTGTGAGGTGTGGGATGGAGGGCAGTGTTTGGGGAAAAAGGATTTTGAAAATTTTTTTAAGTAAACATATGAATAAAAATTTATAAATGAATATATAAATATAAATAATTTTTAAAAATTGGACTAAAAAAGGGGTAAAGATGGAGGAGCGAGTTCATGATCTGAAGTTGTTGAACTCGATGTTAAGTCCAGAAGGCTGTAAAGTGCCAAATCAGAAGATAAAGTGCTGTTCCTCCAGTTTGCGTTAGGCTTCACTGGAACACCGCAGCAAGCCAAGAATGGACATGTGGGCATGAGAGCAAGATGATGTGTTGAAATGGCAAGTGATAGGAAGGTCTGGGTCATGGTTGCAGACTGAATGAAGGTGTTCCACAAAGTGGTCACCCAGTCTGTGTTTAGTCTTCCCAATGTAGAGGAGACCACATTGGGAGCAGCAAATACAATAGCCCAAACTGAAGGAGGTGCAAGAGAAGCGCTGCTTCACCTGAAAGGAGTCTTTAGGGCCTTGGATTGTGAGGAGGGAGGAGATAAAGGGGCAGGTGTTGCACCTTCTGCAATTGGATGGAAAGGGGATGAGGAGCTGGGGGTGATGGAGGAGTGGACCGGGGTGTGATGGAGGAGTGGACCGGGGTGTCACGGAGGAACTGTCCTACGGGATGCTGACAGGAGGTGGTGAGGGAAAGATGTGCTTGATGGTGGCATCATGCTGGAGTTGGTGAAAATGGCAGAAGCTGATCATCTGAATGTGGAGGCTGGTGGGGTGAAAAGTGAGGACAAACGGGACCCTATCATGGTTCTGGGAGGGAGGGGAAGAGCTGAGGGCAGAGGTGCAGGAGATGGGCCAGATACAGTTGAGGGCCCTGTCAATCACAGCAGGGGGTTCCCTTGGTTAAGGAAAAAGGAAAACATGTCAGAAGCGCTGTTTTAGAAGGTAGCATTATCGTAACAGATACAATGGAGGCAGAGGGACTAGGAGAATGGTTTGCGGTCCTTACAGGCAGCAGGATGTGAGAAGCTGTAGTCGAGGTAGCTGCAGGAGTCAGTTGGCTTGTAATGAATATTGTTAGACAGTCTATCAACAGAAATTGAGACAGGGGGGGTCAAGAAAGGGAAGGAAAATATCAGAGATGGACCATGTAAAGGTGAGAGAGGGGTGGAAAATTGGAAACAAAATCGAAAAATTTTTCCTGGTCCAGAAGAGAGCATAAAACGGCACCTATATAGTCATCGATGTACCGAATAAAGACTTGTGTTTGGGGGCCTGAGTAGGACTGGAACAAGGAATGTTCCACAAAAAGAAAGGCATAACTGGGGCCTATGCAGGTACACGTGGGTTTTTAGGGTCTTGCTATGCACAAAATAACTGCTACATGTAACAGTATGCTTCAAATTAATTCCGTGTGTATGAAGTGCCTTAATGCATTTTTAAAGCTTTGAGAGCAGCAGTAGTTCTCGCAGCTTTTGACTGAGAGGAAGCATAAAGGAAGAAAGAAATGGCACCTTTCACAACCTCTGGACTTCCCGAAGTACTTTACAGCCAATGAAATACTTTTTCAATGTAGGAAGCGCTGCAGAAAATTTGCACTAACAATTTAACTAAGCTGGCCATAAATATATTCGAGCACACTGCTGATCACATGGGGCATTTTCTGTATGGGGATCATATGTGATTCGTTGTATTCTATAGTATATCCAAGGGACTCGTAGTTAAGTGACCACCACATTCCTTAGAGCATACAGGGAATGAGGATATTCTGTACAATGACAAGAGCAGAGCTGAGAGAGGAATCTCTCACAAACAACATGAGTTGTGTGTTGCAGCACTAGGCTTGCAAAAACCCCTGGAGATTTGTTAAATGAAATATTGATATTCACTGCTGGGAAAGACCTGAATATTTGCTCAATGACTTGGAAGATATAAAGCTGCTTTGATTCTTTGACCATCTTTCTACTTTTTAATTTTATTGAACAGTTGGAAGCAACTGTAAACTAATTATAGTTTCCTTTTCATCAAAGACATTCAACTGAGCAAAAACAAAGATGGGAACAAATATCTGATTATTCAACCATAAACAATGTATAGGCACAAACTGAAACAGGAAAGTGCCAAGTGCACACAAAATTTCTTCTGGTTGATGAGCTCATTCAGATTGTGGTCATGTTACACACAGTCCAGAATTATTTAAGATAACTTGGAGGAAAATGTTTCAAATCTGTAGTGTTTACACTAAGTAATTAACACAGCACTGGAAAGAAGGCGCAAAGATGCTTGTTGCTGGAATTCCGGCCTCCACAATGGTAACAAAGCGTGTTCTGTGAGTGCAATGTGCAGAAATGTACTTCCATATTTTGAAGTATAATTTGATTCAGTGCTGGACAAAGGGGCTGAAAATGTGGTTCTTATTGATTAATGAAAACTAAATAAACTGATGATGAACATACATTAGCCTCAAACAGTACAGTTTTCCCCATCCTTTTTAGAAAAAGTGTATGCATCAGTAACAGTAGCATGCTTTTTATATAGCTAGTTTGATAAATCAATATGGTGCGCTTGGATTGTTGGTGAACATTTTTTTAAAGTACACTTGTTTTAATGTGTTTTCCCTTTTCTTGATTTTAAGTAATTTTAAAATTTGGAGCTACTGAGCTTGAAAATTTGCATTTAATGTTTTTTCACAGTGGTCTGTCAGATGCTGCTTGCCCAGTTATGGTTTCCCTCTTTTTTTTCTCTCAGCTGTCCGTCTGTCGCCTGTCTCTAAAATTTTCCATCATTATCCAACTTACTTAGATTATTTTATGCTTCTATGACGTAGCTCAGTTTTAATTCCGTAGTCTGCCTGCAGGACATGGTTGTAAGCTTTGAATCAAATCTTCAGAAATCAGGATTTCACTTTCAATATCACTTTAAAAAATATAAATATTTCATCCAATGGTTTTTCTTGTTCTCGTTTTTATTTTATCCTCCTCAATCCCACATAAGTAGGGCAAAATTTTTAGCTCAGTGGGAGGGTGTGTGCCCGACTCGTTCGAGCGCGAAATGACGCACGTTGGCGTTCAATACGCAGTCTCGCGATAGTTCATTTGGCGGACCCGCACCAGATTCAGCAGTTAAGAGGCCTGTTCAGGCCATTAAACAATCAATTAACTTAAATTTTTCACTGCCTGTCCAACGTTATGGTTGGTAGGCAGGCGAAAAGGCCAAGCTACCTTTGCATTTTTTTTTTGGAAACCTCATCCATGGGTGGGATGAGGTTTCCAAAAGCAAATAAAATAAAATAAAAGTTTTAAAATTTAATTAATAACATGTCCCTGCTCAACGACAGAGTAACATGAGGGGACATATTTTATTACATTTTTCAAATCTTTATTTTCTTTAAAACACCTCATCTCCCTGAGGCAGCTCTATGCCTCAGAGATTTTCAAGTGCTGACTCGCACGCTCTCCCTGCTCGTCCTTCTCCACCCCCCCCCCCACACACACACACACACACACACACACACACACACACACACACACACACACACACACACACACACACACACACACACACACACACACACACACACACAGACACACACACGCACGCAGCGCTGAGTGCTGCTGCTTGCGTTTTATGCTGGACGGGCCTTAATTGGCCCACCAGCATGAAATCGCGGCCCGGCCCCGATCGCAGGCGGCGGTTGGCTTCCTGACCACCCCTGCCAAGCCTCCCCGCCAAGGGCAAAATTCAGCCCATAGTGTTTCCAATTTGAATGGGACATATAACATCTAAATTCCAAATTTTTATGTGTTGCTTGAGTGCACCAACATACTCTGCATGTCTGCTAATCAAGGCCTTTAAACATGAGTTTTATTTGATGTCAACTTTCTGCATAACTAATTTCTGTGTAATCCCCTAATTTCAGGATTTAAGATTCATGCTGTTTTGATTTGGCATTCACATATTAATAAGAACAAACAAGATGCAGTTTAATTGTTTTTACCCTGTTTTAGAGAAATGGTGTTTGTGCAGAATTTGAACTAGATATGCTAATACAACAAGCAATTTATTAGTCCAATGTGCTTTAATTCATTGTATTAGGATTACTACAAGGTTAATTAACCTGAATAGTTCTCTAGTGACAGCGAATTTCTGTTCGAAATTGGTCCTGTTTCTGACCATTTTTGCAAATATTGGAATTTAAAGCCCCACCTCCAGGAGTGGGCTAGGAGGTAAGGGGACTGTATAATTAGGTGGAAAGCTGCAGGGTGGAGAGCCCTTTGCCTTCCCAATTCCTCCCCCCACCCGATTCAGCCAGAGACAGAAAAGGTCAAGGTTGGCCTTTCTACTCCTAGGCTAAACCCCTAAGTGGTCAATTAAAGGCCACTTAAGGGCCTCATCTCACCATGCTGGTGTCCTACCAGTAGGTGAGTTGGTGGGGGGAGGGGAGGAGGGCACATGCCCATGGGCAGGCCACCAGTTATACCCAGCAGCCTGCCTGCAGACTTGGCCTTCATTGTAAGAGGATTTGAATACAGGAGCAAGGATATCTTACTGCAGCTGTACTGGGTCTTGGTGAGACCACAACTGGAATGTTGTGCCGTTTTGGTCTCCTTATCTAAGAAAGGATATATTTGCCATAGAGGGAGTGCAGAGAAAGTTCACTAGACGGATTCCTGGGATTGCAGGATTGTTGTGTGCGGAGAGGTTGGGTCCACTAGGCCTGCATTCACTGGAGTTCAGAAGAATGAAAGGGGATCTCATTCAAATGTATAAAGTTCTGATGGGGCTGGATAGACTGTTTCCTCTAGTTAGGAGGTCTAGAACAAGGCGTTACAGTCTCAGGATACTGGGTAGGCCATTTAGGATTGAGATGGGGAGAAATTTCTTCAGAGGGTGGTGAACCTATGGAATTCACCACCAAAGAGTGGAGTCCAAGTCACTGAATATATTTAAGAAGGAAATAGCTAGAGTTCTAGACTGTAAAGGCATCAAGGGGTATGGGGAGAGAGCAGGAATGTGGTGTTGAGATAGAGAATCAGCCATGATCATATTGAATGGCGGAACAGGCTTGAAGGGCTGAATGACATACACCTGCTGCTATTTTCTATGTTGTGCCTAGACTCCTGATTGAGCATCCTATGCCCCACGAGGGGCCCCACCAGTGAAAGACACCCCCCCCCCCCCCCCCCCCCCCCAAACACTGAACCCCATCCACCCTCACCAGAGCCAGCCTGAATGGTCTCTTTGAGCCCCTGCTACTGGTTTGTATTCGGGGACCTCCATTGTTTCTGGTGCTGCAGGCTTCTTCCAATCCCAGCAATGGCCACCATTCCCTGTGGCGCTGGTGGCTCTCTGGTCCATGGATTTTGGTGGCAGGATCTTTGCCTTTAAAGGCCTGAATTTTACACTGGGGGTGGGGTCCCCAATCTCCTGAATAAAAGTCGCAGCGAGCCCACCTCTGCCCACCGGTTCTCCCCACAGCCATTTAATGGCTGTTGGGCCTTTAATTGGCTTGAGACAGACCTTCTGCCCCCATCTGGGAGGACGTTCTACCTCTGAGAGCTGCCGACCAATCAAATGGCTGGCAGCTCTTGTCCCTGCAGTATTACTGAGAGGGGTGGCCACTGCTAGGACTGCAGCAGTCACCAAGAAAGCTATGCTGTGATGGAGCCAGCGTGAAAGGTGAGCCTGGGGTCTTGAAGGTGTCTGGCTGGCAGGCCCCAGCAAGGGGGATGGGAGTTGGGGACCATCAGGGCAGATGGAGGGGAAAACCTTAGGGGAGAATTACGTTGGTGGGAGTGGGAGGACCAAAAGTGAGACCTCCACCCCTTGCCTGGCCACTAGTCCGCCAGGTTTCACCTGGCGACCTGGAAACTTGACATTGACTCTCTCCACTGCAGGCGAAACCCCAGTGGTAGTGGGAGATCGTTAAGTGAACAGTAATTGGCCTCTTAAGGGCCTTAATTTCTCACAGGCACTCATTGCCTCCCCTGTCGCAGGTACTAATTGGAACTATTTTGAATTTTTTTTTAAGATTCAGGTACATAACTAAGGATAGGATAGTTTTTTTTTCTCCCAAGGGTTTACTGCCCACATGGGTAAATTTGCATCTTTACCACCTAGAGTTCTTTCTGGGAGAAGCACAAAGAGGAAAATCAGGCAGGGATTCACACAATGATAACAGAGCCCATCCCGTTTTATTTCTATTAATGTAAGAAGAAGGCAACTCGTACTGGCCCTTAAGGATGTGCAACCCCTGTGCTACAATGGATATTTTTAACCAATGGCTAATCTGAAAATACACTCCAGGTTGAACTGCAGAAGTGAATTGGATTAGGCCTGATTCACAACATAACCATTAAACTGTCATGTTCCTTTACTTTCTAATATGGAAACAAAAGTAAATAAGAAAATCAACATTCTAAGTGTTACGGAAGCTGCTTCCCAGAAAATTAGGGTACAGCACTCATACCTTTCACTTGAATTATATTTTCGTAAAAAATAACTCTTTATTGCAGAAAGACATTTTGCTTCTCTGTCTTCATGTAGAGATGACATCCCAGCTCCTATAGTACAGCTATATTCCTATGAAGGTGATTGCTTGGGAAGATGTTGTCTGTGTCCTGTGCTGGGGCCTCAACTTTTTACAATTTGCATCAATTACTTAGATGAGGGGAGCGAAGGCTTGGTAGCTAAATTTACAGATGATGCAAAGATTGGCAGGAAAGTATGTTGTGAAGAAGACATGAGGTTGTAGACGGATATAGATAGGTTGAAGTGAGTGGACAAATATCTGCCAAATGGAGTATAATGTGGGAAAATGTGAAGTTGTTCACTTTGGCAGGAAGAATAAAAAAGCTGAGTATTACTTAAATGGAGAATGGCTGCATAATTCTGAGGTGCAGAAGGATCTAGGTATTGTAGTACATGAGTCACAAAAAGTTAATATGCAGATACAGCAAGTAATTAAGAATGCTAATGGAATGCTATCCGTCATTACGAAAGGAATTGAACATAAAAGTAAGGATAAAAGCAAAATACTGCGGATGCTGGAAACCTGAAATAAAAACGGAAAATGCTGGAAAAACTCAGCAGGTTTGACAGCATCTCTGGAGAGAGAAACAGAGCTCTGAAGAAGGGTCATACAGACTCGAAATGTCAACTCTTTTCTCTCTCCACAGATGCTGTCACACCTGCTGAGTTTTTCCAGCATTTTCTGTGTTTATAAAAGTAAGGACGTTATGCTTCAGTTTTACAGGGCAATGGTGAGACTGCATCTCAAACAGTGTGTGCTGTTTTGGTCTCAATTTAAGGAAGGATGTAAATGCATTGGAGGCATTTCAGAGGAGGTTTACTAGATTGATACCTGGAACGAGTGGATTGTCTTAAGAGGAAAGGTTGGACAGGCTGGGCTTGTTTCCACTGGAGTTTAGAAAAGTGACGGATGATTTGATTTGAAGTATACAAGATCCTGAACAGTCTTGAGAGGGTGGACGTGGAAAGGATATTTCCTCTTGTGGGTGAGTCCAGAGCTAAGGTCACTGTTTTAAAATTAGGGATTGCCCGTTTAGGACAGAGATGAGGAGAATTTTTTTTTCTCCGAGAGTTGTGCGACTTTGGAACTCTCCGCCTCAGAAGGCGGTGGAGACGGGGTCATTGAATATTTTTGAGGCAGAGGTACTTTGATTCTTGTTAGGCAAGGGAATCAAAGGTTATCGGGGATAGATAGGAATGTGGAATTCGAAACACAAGCAGATCAGCCATGATATTGTTGAAGACTCAAAGGGTCAAATGGTCTACTCCTGTTCCTATTTTTTATGTTTATGTTTTTGTCACATCAACCCTTCTCCGTTAGTCCAAATTAATGTGAGTGTGATAATTTTTTCACGAAGGTGAATAGAGGATATTGCATGTTATGTTGACAATCAGAAGCTGCATTTACACTTTTTAATTTAAAGAGGGGAAAAATCTGCATCAAGAGGGCTAACCTCCCAGTTTTGAATATACCTGGTATTAAGTCGGCAACTACCAAGGCAACATTGTTATTGATGTTTTTTGCTTTGGCTGAGTATAGTGGATATGTCAACAGAAACAGCTTTTCACGTTACAAACCACATTAATACAGAAAAACTGATTTTTAACTTTTAGAATTTAAATTAAAATATTGCAATGTTGCCTTTTCTGGGACCAAAGGTATCTGTAAAATGATCAAATAGGTAGTGTAGCAACAGTGGCATAATGTGGTTCCCATTTAGATGAAATAAATCAAGCTATAACGTTGCACCCAAATTCATAAAAATCTCGTTCCATTTTATGTTGCTGTCAGCACCATGCTCTTGCTGGAGGTAGGGAAGGAGGTGAGCAGGATCTTTATTAGGTGTCAATTAGATCTTGTCTGTCCATTTTCAAGATGCAGAGCATATTTACAAGCTGTTTCAAACATGTTCCAAGGAATGATTATGTTCCTTATGACTAAGAAAATTTTAAATATTAGATCTAACCCCATCCTTAATAGCAAGAATAAAATTCTGCTCCTGAAAATTACTTGTGAAGCTGTGGATCTACGGTGCCTCAAACATATTACAAATTGTGCTTCAAATTAGTCATGTGGCCATTTTAATTCCTCTATTTCAGCATGGTTTAGCACAGTAGTGGTTCATTTCTACACCAGACCCATACACTTTCATTCTGCACCACTCAGTTTTTATAAAGTTGCATTGTTTTCAATGCAATGAAAACTTTCTCTCTAATATAAATTTCTCTAAATTCATATATTTCTGGTACCTATGATTTAACATTCATATTTACATTAAATGGAGAAATGCTCTTGAGTGCTATACATTTGCATATAGTCTTTTTGAACTTTTGGGATGATCTCTTATTAACCAAATGCTAAGATGTTTACAATTTGCAGATGGACTAACCTGAAATTAATGTTGTAACTTGCTGGTTCATGAATTAGCCACAGGGTCCTGGTCCAAATAAGCAACTATAAAACTATACAACCAACATGATATTCACAGAGCGACAGAATTGTTACAGTGCAGAAAGAGGCCATTTGATCCATCATGTCTGCACCAACTCTCCAAGTGAGCAATTCACTTTGTCCCATTCTCCTGCCTTCTCCCTTTTAAATGCTTCAATTGAACCTGACTCTACCACACTCACTCCCTGGCAGTGCATTCCCTTGCTCTGGAATACAGATAGGGTATTAATGCAACAATTCTAAATTCATTGTGGAATCAGGTGTGTATTCACAATGTTTTTCCAAAAAGTAAAGATGTTAAAGGTTACAAATATTTGGGGCAGAATTTTTCTTCCTGTGGGTGGGCGCTGCCCAACCCGATCCGGAGTATAATAATGCGCCATGATGTCGGGCGAGCATCCCGACGTCATCGCGCGCTCGTGCAATATTTCGGTTGGCGGACAGCGCACCTGCCGACAATTGAGGCCAATTAAGGCCCTTAAGCAAGCAATTAAGGAGAATTTTTCGCTGCCCGGGGCAAATAGGCCAGACAGCCTTCGCATTTTTTGCGAAATCTCATTCACGGGCGGGATAAGGTTTCAAACAGTACATTTTTAAAAATAAATTTTTTTTAACAATGGTTTTTAACATGTCCCTCTTCATGTGACTGAGTCACTTGTGAGGACATGTTTATATTATTTGTAGAATCTTTACTTTTCAATTTAAAAATCTTCAGCTCCCTGAGGCAGCTTTGTGCCTTCAGGGAGCTTTCAGTGAGTGTCAATGCAGACTTCAGCGCCTGCGCTCCTCCTGCCCTCACCCCGGCAGCGCTGAGGCTCTCAGTGGGCATTTCACACTGGCTGGCTGTTAATTGGTCATTGGAAATCGTGACCGGAGCCCGATCGCGGGCGGCAGTCCGTTTCGTGGACCTTCCCGGGCCCACCTGCCTGACGAAGGGAAAACCCTGCCCTCAGCTTCTTTCCTTATCTCCAAACATTGATGTTATTATACTGGATGCATTGATCTTTGCGTCTTTAGTGTTATGTTAATGAGATGCTGACAAAGGCTGGACTTTTGTAACAGTTATTTGGGTATCCTTAATTTATGAATAAGGGTCTGGTTCTATGAAACAGATGGTGAAGTGCAAAAGGTTGGTCGGTTTATGCATAAAGGGTGAAAGAGGCTATGACAAGTAAACAATAGCAAATGTAGCATGTGCTTTTTTCCAGTCCAAAAGATGTGGTCTAGAATACTAAACTGTGCCATCTGTTCCTTGGTTCAGCTGTGCATGTGTCCATCTGAATAATGTATTTGCAGGGCTCTGCCTTCCACACGGGCTTCAATAAATACTGACTTGTATCAAGCCAAGCTGTTCTCTTGATCATGCACAAAATGCCCCTACATGACATTAAAATACATAGTTCCCCTGCCAGTATGAGTTCATTCCTGACATTCGAAGGCCAGAGCCATTTTGTTCCTGGCTTTGTGAAATTTTTAATCCACTTTTATATAATTAATTAGTTCTGAGCTGATCTGTGTTAATCAAAGTACAGATGCGGAATGCTTCTTGCCAAATATCCAAGAGCAATAGTGATGCTGAATGGCATTGGTGAGCTATTTGAATTTCAGCAAGTAAAGATTCTAGTTCAGTCATTGTGCATATATCATTCATGGTTTTTACTGAACAGACATTTTTGAATGATGATAGCAAACCAGTTTAGGTAAATTGTGAATTTTAACTATATTTTTTGGAAAAAAATCTTTGCTAGCAGGCTTTTTAGAAAATCAGCAGCCCCACCATTAGGACTATTAAGTTTACTTGTAAAGGAAACATTGAAAGTTAGTTAGATTTTTCTCTCTCTCTTTCTCCTCACCTCCCAGGAAAACAGCATTGTTTCTCTTTTTACTATTTGGTGCGAGTAATCGCTGAGAAGAAAATAAATAAATAACCATCAACTAAATGGCTCCCGCGATCTATCAAAATGGGGGCTCTTGTTTCCTCTGCAGTAATCTCTCCAATTCTGTTTCCCCCTCGACACCCCACCTTTTAAAAGTATAAATTAAAAGTGCAAATCCTGCTTTTGGCCTCATTCTCCCGATTCTCTCTTTTCCCTCTTTCCCCCTAATTTAGGTGCGATCCTGCCACATTAAGCCTGAAACTCTGATCTGGCACTATTTGCATTTCCTCTCTCTATACTTGTTTGCAAAGTAGCTATGTCAAAGAAAGCAAACAAAGTGTTTATTGACAGACGTGTTTGTTAAAAGAAAGATGGAATTTGGACTTGATAAATATGTAAGTGAGAGGTTTGATATCAATTCAATTAAAGGTATCGAGCAGAATACTGCATGATCTCAGTCTTTGTATCCCTGCTATTTCTAACTATATAAATGATCCAAAACTGATGCAAGGTTGTCAAATTTACAGAAGGCACTGAAACAGTAAGAGTGGTACAAAGTTAGCAATTTGCAGAAAAACTAATGGCAAATTAATATGGCATTTGCTTGTATTCTATTTAATGTACAGCATGATATACAATTAATTTAAAAAATGCTATGGTAGTGTAGTGGTTAAGAAGACATCGCAATATAAGATCATGAGTTCAGACCTAAATGTGGCAAGTTGTGGAATCGAATTTAATAAATCTGATAATTTATGATTAGTGCCAGAATTGTTTTTTTTCACTTGAAAGCTGCTTGTTTGCCATAAAATCCCAATGGGTTCACTGAAGGGAAAGGAACCCTGTTACTTATATCTATGACCAATGTCCAGCCAAGGCGGCAGGTGACTCCAGTACCCCTCTGTGTGGTTGACTTTAAAGTGGTCTAGCAAGGCAATCAATTGTAAAAACAGTCACTACAAAATAAGAAGGCTTCTCAGGGCATCTAAGGATTGGCAGTAAATGTGGCCTGGCCAGCACTTAAGTAAAATAAACTAACTATTTAGTTTGTTGTATAATAATCTTGCAAAGCAAATTAGGGTCTTGACTCATTAGTAGCATGGCATACACTGCTGGCCAGTTCTTGCATTTCTGCTGTGATAGATTTGCATGTGTTCATGGCAAGGTCTGCAAGACTATGTTGAAACTTTGATACTTGGGAGGTTGATCACGTTGTACTATTATCAAAGCAATTGTGACATTTTTTCCATGCATGGGATAAACTTCCCATTATACTCCATTGCACTAAATGCTCATCCACAAAACTTGCCATTCAAAATACAATCGTTTTCGTAGGTATTTCAATTAGTTCCACTGCCTCATGTTGTAGTTTCAAATTCAAGAAGCCAAATTCAGGAAGTGAAATGATTATGACTACAAAGAGATGTGCTAAAGTAGTGTATGATTTTTGTCATTTCAAAACTTGCTTAAATGTTTCATTTATAGTCCAAATTAGCAAAGCAGTTTTCTGAACAGTATTTATTTGTGCCCTGCTGTGTGGAGAGTGCACCTTTTAGCCAGTGTACTGAATAATAGAGTAACATTATTCACAAAATTAGTTCTTTCATTGGATTTAGATCTGCTTTTTATTTTCCTGAGGCAAATAATCATGATCTCAATCGAGGTTCCATTAAATACTGTGTATGTCAATGGAGGAAAGTACCATAGCACTCAGATTATTTTACAACTTTTACATTGCCAACCAAGATAATGCTCAGTAACAGTGTAATTGAAATATTCCACCAGCTGCTGCAATTTTTAAAGCCTCTATATTTAATCCTGTTTCTATGGAAACCATGCAGATTGAATGTTGCCTCTATTTTCAATTAGATGGGTGCCCATCTGCAGAACCCTGTATTTATAGGCACACTTTCATAGACCACAATATTGTACTAGCTGCTGTTAAGGATGCAATCTATCTAGTTTACTTTCTGGCTTTTGGCTGATACTGATTTTGTCAAACTGCCTAGATGTAGGGCATATTGAATTTAACTCTAGACTTGTATATGTTCGGATCAAAGATGAATATATTCCAGTTGATCAGGTGACTACTGTAATGCAGGCAGCAACCATAATGAAGTGGCTTGGCTGAGAAGCCACCTCTTTACAATCAGAATCAGCTAGAGGTCCTTCTTTGTCTTTAGATATGTCGTTAGAACATCATCAGTAAGAAAAGCTTTGATATTCTGACTTTGAAATGCAGTGAATCCCAATAAGTAAGTTCATAGAATTCTGAATTTGAATCATGTCTGTGCTTGGTATTTAAGCAGGTCCCACATAATTATATCTCGCTGATTTATTCAGTAGTTTATTTCCTAACTGGATCCATTTAAAGAAAAACCTTAAAATGAAGGCTAATCTAAAAAAAAAAATGGTGTTTTATGACTAGCGTTAACTTGAAAATAATTGGTCTCTTAAGGGACAATTCATAATATTTTAACAAGTACTTTCAGGGGAGTAAGGGAAGGTTATAACTATTAACACTTGCTGTATCAAAAAAATGTTTTATGTTTTTGTAGTATAACTTTGAGAGGTCCATGCAAAATACCCTTCATATGTTTGTACATTGAGTTCCATTTTTGGTGAATTGATTGATAAAATAGCATAAGGAACTCTGGCCAAGATTATGTGTTGAGTATCATTGTGCTTGAATCTGAAATTGAATGTAATCATAACAAACCTGAAATGATTTGTGCCAACACCAGGTAGGTAGTTACCTGGATTCCAGAGAGAACTGAGTGTATTTAGATACATCGACATTCTGGTTTACTGCCATTGCACAACTATTTGATGGAGTCCCATTCTGTATTGTAATATTGTTGCACCTTTCATATGTTTAGCGAGTAAATCTTAGGTATCTGCCCTCTCTCATTTACACTTCCTACTTCTTAAAGACTGCTTTTTTGCAAAATCATCTACAGCTTCCTGCTAAACTGAGATTCACAATCAGCTGATGAGGGAGACTTGCTTAACCTTTGCCTCCTGATAGTGAATGTTTCTATTGTGCACTTGGCAGTTGAATCCCTGCAAGAATTGCAAATGGAAGGGTGTGCTGGGTGCCATTCCACTTCAGGAAAAGTGCTACAAATTGCAGTGCTCATTAATATTTTTAAAATGCAATACGCTCCTGTAACTAAAATAAAAGCTGAATACTGCGGGTGCTGGATGCTCTGAAGACTCGAAATGTTAACTCTTGTTTCTTTTTCCACAGATGCTGCCAGATCTGCTGAGTTTTTCCAGCATTTTCTGTTTTTATTATACTCTTGTAACTCATGCTTTTCTTTTTACTTAAGGTGTTAAGCCAAGACTCAATGGTAGCACTGTAACCTTTAGATCAGAAGGTCATGGATTCGAGCACATAATCTAGGCTGACACTACACTACTGTACTGAGGGAGTGCTGCACCATCTGAGGTGCCATTATTCAAATGAGACATTAACCAAGGCCTTGTTAGCTTCTTCAGATGGATATAAAATATCCCTTGGCTATATTAATAGAAGAATGGGGAGTTCTGCTGGCAATTTGATCAACATTTATCCCTCAATCAACATCAGTAAAACAGATTAACTGATCATTGTCTCATTACTGTTTATGGAACTTGAAGTGCACAAATTGGCTGCCATTTTTCTTACAACGGCAGTTACACCTCAAAAAAGATGTTTCATTGGCTCTAAAGTGCTTAGGGAAGTACTGAGGATGTGAAAGCCGCTATATAAATTCAATTTATATTCCAAAAATATTACAAGACTAGAGATTTCTAGTCTTCTCTTATGTCCTTAATGTAAAAATAGGTTTTGTCCTGTTATCCTTTACTTCTTGTCACTGGGTTCTGTGATGTTGACACATTTTAAAATTGTGTTTTTGATTAAATCAGAATATAAATGAAATTTCAAATTATTGACTTGGTTCTGTTTTTTAGAAATGGAAGGCTTCCACAGAAGGTGAAGAATATGAAGCTGAAGGTAAGAGTATGCTACAGACTTGAAGAAAATACCTTGCAAATACTGAAAGGTTTAGCATTTTTAAAGATATATATTTAGGTTTTTTTTTAAATCAGTTTGTTTGTTAGTTCAGTCAATTTGCTGTAAGTAGCTGAAGTGTACAGACCAGGAAGATCCTGAGTTTGAGCTGTAATTGTTGAATTAACTGGGCTCAGTTGAGATGAAAGTAGAGCAATACAGGGCCTAAGCACTCCTGGGCAAGGGAACTTACTCCTGATCCCAACCGTCCACTGTATGAAAACGGTTTTCCTCATGTTTGCATTGGCTCTTTTGCCAATTACCTTAAATCTTTGGGAAAACTTTTATATGCAGTGAGTGGTTGAGGATCTGGAATGCACTGAGAGTGTGGTGGAAGCAAGTTCAATCAAGGCATTCAAGAGGAAATTGGATTATTATCTGGAAAGGAAGAATATGCAGGGCTACGGAAAGAAGGCAAGGGAGTGACACTAGGTGAATTGCCCCTTCAGAGAGCCAACACAGATAGGACCAGCCGAATGACCACTACCTGTGCTATAACTATTCTATGATTCTATGATCAAATTGGTTGAATGCTGAGTGGGAAATGGAAAGAAAAAATATAAATGAGGTTCTGTCGTTAATATAATGGGACCTTCTTGTACCTGTGTTTTAGATGCACCTTCCCTCTAAATATCGGGCGCATTGTCTCCCAGAAATCTTGCAGGTATTTGGGAAAATCAGTGCTGGCACGTCTTTTACTTTAAAGTGTGGTTACTTTTCATGTTAGTGTACTAAGGATATAGGATGGTTGGTGCATTGCAAACATTGCATACAAACATTTCTCTATGTGTGAGGGGGCAGCTGACACACTCCCAAGGACTGACTGTCCTAACTTATGAAAAACTGTATCAGATACCCAAGGAAAGAGTAGAATCATTTCAAAGAACAGCAGTAGGAATAGCCTGCTAGTAAATCAACGGAAACAGAAATCTGATGACCCTTAGCCCCTTCTAACAGATAGCTTAGGATTCTAGGAATTTAATTGGAGAGTCTCCTCTTTTTGATTGGTGTGAGAGTTTAGTTGGGTTTGGCCAGTAATAAGCCTATCTCCTGGTAGAAATGAATCCACAGCATTGAACTGTGCTTCATTCAGCATCAGTCAACAGTTTGAATCTGAGAAACAAAGATAGCTGATGTGGGAAGTGGGAAGTTTTGTTTTGAAAGGTAATGGGTTTTCTGCAAGTGTAAATGGTGACTTCCTGACTTCTGACAGATTATTGAGCAGAAATGGTAAACTCTGTGAGATTATTGAGCAGAAATGGTAAGCTCTGTGAAAGAACTCAGGGGAAGGATCAGCAAGAGAGAGAACATTGAAGGAGACGTTACCTAACTTGGTTATTTTTACTTCCTTGCAATTACTCAGTGTGTGATATTGCTCATTCACATGATGATGGTGGCGGGTGCCCTAAAGGAGTGGGAAGGTTTTTTTTTCTCTTGTCACTGCCTTCTGATTCCTTTCCGAATCACCCTTCCAACAATCCATCTGTCTCTTGTGTGAAGCCATCATGGCTATATCACCATTAAGGTGTCACAGCAAAGTTGAAACCTGCCCTCATCCAACATCCATATACATAATTCTCAACAGGAATTACTTGTCAGAATGGAAATCAGACCTCTGGCTGAATTTCTCTCCTCTGTGGCCTAGGGATGCTGAGTCCAGTTTTGTGCCTCTGCCACTCTGAGATTGCGTAATTTGCCATAGATAGGAACCTGTTTCATTTACTAATGAAGCATTATGGCAATGTTCACAGGGATAATGGTGATTAATGATGCCAGAATATTGCACTAAGACTAACAGTTACATTAAGAAATGGGAACCCTGATGATGAAATGTGAATATTGAATTGGAAGCCTATATTTGGCTTTAAATTTTTCTCACCTTGTTTCAGCCCAACTCAGATTTACTTCAAGAAATGCTCATGTCTCAACTAATTGCATCATCTAATTCTTACAGATTTGGATTCCACATGTATATACGCATGATGATGCAAACATAAAACTGTAAACTGTCACTACCTGCCTATTGCTTAGATAGAGCAATTGACTGAAAAAGGAACAGTTTTTGAAATGACTTGACATAAGCCTCAGCCAAACTGGGACAAGCTGGTTAAAAACAAAAGCCAAATTTAGATTTACAATTCCCATATTCAGATCTCAGTTTTTATAATCCAGTTCAACATTTCTTAATAGAGTGGACAGTGTTAACAAGTCATGGCAATCTTCTAGAATGCTGAAGTGGATAGTGGCTGCACACTGTTGTTTTGAATTTTCTCTGTAGTGATATTCTATCTGGTAGAGTGTGTGAATCATCCAGGAAGGAGTCATACAGTAAACTAACTTTCTCAACGTTTGATTCTTCTGAAATTGCCTTTGCCTCATGGTAGCTATTGAGTTGTAATGCCATTGAAAACAATAAATAGCATTGTCAAATAAGATGTAATTGAATGTGTTGAAATGGAAAATTAAACCTATTAACTGGTGTATGAAAATGTGGTCATTATCATGCATGCGTAATGGTGTCCAAATAGGTTTCCTTGAGCAATCCATGCTAATGTCTTTCTTCTAAAAGCATTTTTGTAGTTGCTCATTAATGCCGCTATCCTCATTGATCAATCTTTCCAAAATATAATGAGGCGTTAGAAAAATTATATTTGTTTTCCAGGTCAGTTGAGATTTTGGAACCCCGATGATTTGAACACTTCCCAGAGTGTGTTTGGCGCTGACCTCAAGGATATTGAAGGACGACTTCAAGCGGTTTCGGAAGAGCTTGGAGTCACCAAAGACAGTTACCTGAGTAGCAAAGAGCTGATTTCCATTTGTGACCAGTGTGGGCTTCAGAATGTAGATGCAGAGGTGAGGTTACCTTAGTTGAAACTGATTGTGAATTGTTTTTCTGCCAGTAAGTATTGAGTTTGAAAGACAAATTATATTTTAATGGCATAACGAGCAGCTTAAAATATTTAATTATTATAAATGTTGCATTAAAATCAGGCAATAGTAAAAGATGGTATCACAGTTTTTATGGGTGATCTGTGAAGTGTATATTTTTTTCAGTCATATTTTCAAATCTGAAGTATAAATGCACTTGGATTCAGTTGGATCTTCTTAATTGTGCAGTTAATTTACCAATAAATGCTGTGTGCTGATGAGTTTGCTGTGCTGATTAGGACTATGCTTGACTTAGGAGTTCTAATTCATTGCAGCAATTCATTGAATTTCCGTGTGCTTAGATCAAATATGGCTTTATATTGATTCTAATGAATTGCACAATGTCAGTCAAAAATACGAAAGAATTTCTTTTTGAAATGCGCTGGAAACTAGGACACATTGTAGCTTTGGTAACCAATCATGCTAGAATATTTCTGTGATTTGCCCAAGGTCTTTTTCTGTGTGCTGTAGCAATGCATTGCTTGACTTTAATATCCCTCCTGCTGTGTGTTTAGATGAGAAATTTTTCAGTGTGCCTTCTAATTGTTTTCAGTGGAGCCTTGTCGGTTGCAGTGATACAAAAGCTGTAAGATTAAAGAGTAGATGTAGAAGTTTTAAATAAAACTATTGACACGTTGCTTCTTTAGGTAGGATAACAAACTTGACAATTTAAAATTGCATGTCCAATGTGTGTCATTTGAAAATGTTCCAAGTTGAATCACAAAAAGAAAGTTTAAAAAGCTCTACATCATATAATACGGTCAATTATTTTCAGTCATTTGTGTGCCTTGTGCACAGAAATACCTTTTTGGAATGGGTCATGGAGAAATGTAATACCTGGTCATCTTGCTTTATTTAAGTATTTTCAATGGTGAAATAAGCCTTTGAAATTTACCTTCTGTACCATTGAGATCAAAAAACAAACTTCAACATTTTTGATTAAGAAACTATCTGGAGATGAAGGATGCCATCAAAATCTCAAAATTCAAAACACGTGTCTTTTTACTGTATAGATGTGTCACCCGTACAACTGTAAATGAAAATGTAAATTGAATATACCATGCTAATATGCTTTGGACAATTTGAAGTATTATATTTGACAATTGGCTTGGATAATTGATGGAAAAGCCAAGAGTAAACATGCCGAGCAATGTGAAACTTGGCTACGTCCAGGATTTCTCGATGTCAGTCAGTTGATCTTTTTTTGGGGGATTTTTTTAGGTTTTTTTTTGTCACAACTCTCCTGGGCTAAGAGGGGAAAAAGAAAAAAAAATAAGCAATTGTTGTACAGCAACCTGGCTGTGAGTTTGCACATTTAGATGTCAGCTGAGGATAAAATTGGGATTGACTCCGATCCCTCCCTTTGAGTAGTTACTGAGACAGTACATATAAAAAAAAGTGATGTGGCCTATGGACCATAGTATTCCAACAGATGGAGAGTTCAGAATGTGACTGTCGTGAAACAGATTGTGCAATTTAAATTTGTTTTAGCCATACAGGTGTTGGGAGATCTACTACGTTTATCTGCTTAGAAGTATGACCATTAAACCTGAAGATTACTTGTATAATAACTTAGGCCTGAATTTTCATAGAGCCAGTGCCTTAACCAAAATGGCACCACATCCCAGAATGCAGAAGTCCCGCCCCCGAACCAGGCACTCACTGTTTTCAACATAAGTGCCATCATTATAGGATTACTTTTGCTTGACTGCTTCCACAGCCTCATCACAGTGGGGTGTTGGTAAGTTCACAGTTTGATTGACAGCTCCAAGTGGTTAAAAAAAATTAGCTGTCTTAGATGTGGGGCTATGAATACACATATAAGGGATTAAGTACTTTAAGGGATTCAAATTTTTTGAATGGGCTTTTACCAATGGGATATTTTTTAAATATAGTGAAGTCTGTAATAGATACTTAGGGCAACATTTTTCCCCCCATCGGGGGAGATATGCGGGTGCGGGTCCCTGATCAGCGCCCGCATTTTATGTGGAAGGGCCAATTAAGGCCCACCCAGTGTGACGTCCACCAGAAAGCGTTATGCGCTCCCTATGCGGGCGGGGGGGGCGGGTGCATTCCCTGAGCCGGAAGGACTTAGCGGTCGATTTGTCTGGGGAAGAGTGTGTAAATAGCCTGGATCATGCTGAGATCAAAAAAGAAGAGGTGTTAGGCATCTTGAAGAATATTAAGGTGGATAAGTCCCCTGGGCCAGATGGGATCTACCCCAGAGTACTGAGGGAGGCAAGGGAGGAGATTGCTGGGGCCTTGACAGAAATCTTTGCATCCTCACTGGCAGATGAGGTCCCAGAGGACTGGAGAATGGCCAATGTTGTTTGATTGTTTAAGAAGGGTAGCAGGGATAATCCAGGAAATTACAGGCCAGTGAGCCTTACCCCAGTGGTAGGGAAATTATTGGAGAAGATTCTTTGTGACAGGATTTACTACCACTTGGAAGCAAATGGGTGTATTAGTGAGAGGCAGCATGGTTTTGTGAAGGGGAGGTCGTGTCTCACTAACTTGATCAAGTTTTTCGAGGAAGTGACAAAGATGATCAACGATGGAAGGGCAGTGGATGTTATATACATGGATTTCAGTAAGGCCTTTGACAAGGTCCCTCATGGCAGACTGGTACAGAAGGTAAATTCGCACGGGATCAGAGGTGAACTGGCAATATGGATACAGAATTGGCTTCGTCATAGAAGGTAGAGGGTAGCAGTGGAAGGGTGCTTTTCTGAATGGAGAGCTGTGACTAGTGGAGTTCGGCAGGGATCAGTGCTGGGACCTTTGCTGTTTGTAGTATACATAAATGATTTGGAGGAAAATGTAACTGGGCTAATTAGTAAGTTTGCAGATGACACTAAAGTTGGAGGAGTTACAGATAGTGAAGAGGATTGTCAGAGGATACGACGGGATATAGATCGGTTGGAGACTTGGGCAGAGAAATGGCAGATGGAGTTTAATCTGGACAATTGCAAGGTAATGCATTTTGGAAGGTCTAATACAGGCAGGAATTATCAGTAAATGGCAGAACCCTTAAGTGTATTGACGGGCAGAGGGATCTGGGTGTACAAGTCACTGAAAGTGGCAACGCAGGTGGATAAGGTAGTCAGGAAGGCTTATGGCATGCTTGCCTTCATTGGCAGGGGTATTGAGTATAAAAGCTGGGAAGTCATGCTGCAGCTGTATAGAACCTTGGTTAGGCCACAGTTGGAATATTTCATGCAATTCTGGTCGCCACATTACCAGAAGGATATGGAGGTTTTGGAGAGGGTGCAGAGGAGGTTTACCAGGATGCTGCCTGGTCTGGAGGTTATTAGCTATGAGGAGAGGTTGGAGAAACTCAGATTTTCTCACTACAGCAACGGAGATTGAGGGGCGACTTGACAGAAGTTTACAAAATTATGAGTGGCATGGACAGAGTAGATAGTCAGAAGCTTTTTCCCAGGGTGGAAGAATCAATTACTAGGGGATATAGATTTAAGGTGAGAGGAGAAAACTATAGAGAAGATGTGTGGGGCAAGTTTTTTACACAGAGGGTAGTGAGTGTCTGGAATTCACTATCAGAGGAGGTGGTGGAAGCAGGTACGATAGTGGTGTTTAAGAGGCAGCTTGACAAATACATGAATAGGATGGAAATAGAGTGATACGGACCCTGGAAGTGCAAAATGTTTTAGTTGACGGGCAATATGATCGGTGCAGGCTTGGAGGGCCGAAGGGCCTATTCCTGTGCTGTACTTTTCTTTGTTCTTTGTACACTCTTTCACACCCGCCAATCTGAAAATCTAAATGACGCAGGATGACTTCGGGACACATGCCCGACGTCACCTCACATCATTTTACGTGTGGATGAGTGGGCCCCGCCCCAGCTTGCCGAACAGAAGATTCTGTGCTTAGAATTTTATTTTATTTCATCTCAGCCTGGCTCCTGAGGTTTGCTCATGGTGGATTCTGGGTGAGTTGGCATGAAGGGTGTAAGTGCAAAGGTTGGTGTGTGCTGTGGGGGGAGGAGCATGGTTGGCATGAGTTGGCTTAGGGGCCATAAAGGGCCGTAGGGATTGTGGGGGGTCATGGGTTGACATGAGTTGGCACTGTTGGCATAGGGGCTAATAAAGGACCATGGGGACAGTTAGGGGTTCATTGGTTGGCATGGAGGGCATCAGAGGCCATGCAAGGTGAGTAGAGAACATAGGCTGGCATGGAAGGTATGAAGAGCCATTGGGGTGGGTGAGAGGGCATGAGGCAGAATGAGTTAGCCTGGATGGGACATGGGGAATGTGTGAGGGGTGGGGGTTTTATAGCTGCTTTTGGCTTTTCCTGCTTTCTTTATAACAGGAACAAAGTCCCAAAGCACTGAGGCGGGCCTTTTAATCAGCCCGCCTCCGCACCCAGCAGCCCTGGTGGCTGCCTCTGAACCGTTTACGGGGGCGGCAGGCACAACTCCAGGCTCCCGAATCGGGATTGAAAATTGAGCCCTTAGTCCTATGGCAGCCTCTATAGCCTTAGGGAGGGTATATCTTGCCTGAATAATTTCCTTAAGGAAATGACATGTAAAGTGCACTGTATAAAGCCCAACAATTTGGTGTTCCTAAACTTTTAAGAATACATTTGGTCAACTACCATATGCATTAAAGGCAACTAGTTAAGCTCAAAACTTGAAATGGGCATTTGGGGTAAATATTCCAAAAAAGATTTCTTGTTGGAGTGGTGGGAACTATTCAATGGGATGCAGAAATTGGCATTAGCACTTCTACTATTTCTAATTACATTAAAAACTCAGATTCGAAAACTGAATGCAAACTGGTAAAATTGTCAGATACTACTTAAACTTGGAGAAGACAGTTATTCCTGAGGAAACAACTTGGGAACTAGACAATAAACGAAGTAAATGGATAGAACAGTAAAAGGTGAAATTTAATACGGACAAGTGTAAAATTTCACTTAAGTAAACAACAGGTGAAATAAGTGCTCTGTGAATGATGTTGGAATAACTAATGGAAGTTCAAAGAGATCTAGAGATCTTACCAGACTTGACACACACCATGTCTAACAAATGCAGTCTAACAAACTAAAAAAACAAATAGAATGTTGAACTATAAAGCAAAGACAAAGAGTACAAGTGAGAAAGTCATACTTAAACTGTATAATACTGATTAGAACGTACCTCAAATACTACCTTCAATTCTTATCATCATGACTCAAGAGAAACCTTCATGCCATTGAGGTAATTGGGAGATGATCTGGAAAGGCTGATCCAAGTTCCAGGGGATGGTGGAAAGATTGGAGGCACCTGGACACTTCACCCTGAAGAAAAATTGAATGAGAAGTAACATAAAAGTACAAAATGATATGGTAAAGGTAGATCCAGAAAGTTATTTTAAACTAATCTGAGAGTGAAAGATGGGTACATAGGTTCATATTAATAAAGATAAATTGAAGTCTGAATCAGGGGGATTTTTACACCTGGAGCATCAGCCAGGTTTCCATTAAAGCCATGTCAATGCAATCATTCAAAATAAATTAATGCATGGCAAGGGCCCTGTTCATAAATGAATTGACATCCTGGAGGGAGATTCATAGTGGGATGATCCATTGGCAGGGTCAGCAGTGGAAGAGGCAAGCTGAACGGAAAGGATGTTGGCAAGATAACTCCCCTAAGGACACATTAGGCACAAAGTTCAGCAAGAGAGTAGGATGGGGCAATTGGGGTTGCTGCTCATAATGAGCCAAGGTGAGTGCCTTGATGAGCCTTCATAGGAATGCCAAGAGAGACAGAGGGACGCTGTAGGCTTATCTCAGAAGGAGCCAAGTCTGGGACAGTGCAAGACAGCACTAAGGTCAAGGAGTACTGAAGGGTTGGGGTAGGGAATTAGGAGGGTAGAGTACTTGAGAGGGGAGAAGTGAAAGGAGTCATGATGATAAAAGAGAATGGTCTGGGAGGGGTAAAGAGAAAAGGAAAATAAAGGGAAACCTTGGAAATAGATTGATGGGCTTGGATCCAGAGCAGCTAGCAGCCAAAATGCTCACTTGAACGGACTCTGGGAAAGTTCAAGTGACATAGGCCAGGTTACTAAAAAAATTAAGATAGATAAAAACCTGATGGTAAATAGGAAATAGGAGATATTAGGAAGGAGTCTAGAGTTAGTCGCAAGTCCCATGGTGGGATAACGATGACCCTGATAAGATGGAGTCAGCTTGGAGCCTTGAGCTATTGTCTGAGTTCAGAGACAGGTGTAGTGAATGAAGTTCAGAAGCTTTTACAATTGGAGGAAGCACTGATTGGTGTATTTTCATGGGAATGAGGATGCAAGAGGTATGCAGGATCAGTTTTATAATCAGAAAGATGATGGCAAAGTTGGTGGACACCATAAAATCCAAAAACAGCAGAGATTTGCTCCTCAGCCCAAGCATGTGATTTTCTGGCCATTGTAACATTGACTAGGAGGGTGTATTGTTAACTAGCTGGATCTTCCCTTTACTCACATTGTTGCAAATGTGTTGATTTGGATATGACCATTTAGAATAAAGTCCAGCTGGTAGCTACTGATTTGAATCACTGATGACTGCCTGTCATTTCCAGTATAATTTCTGGTATCCTGAATAAGTAAGTGGTTTATCTATGTGATTGTCTAGAAACCTGGGAGCTCTAACACTTATCTTGCATACAGTCAAATTGTACTTTTGGTATATTTGTAAAGTCCAGTATCTTTGAGTATCAAATGTTTGTCCAGAATTATCCATAGGCCCTCAAGACAATCTCTTAACATTAATGACATAGCATAAACAATCACCAACTAATTTCTCAATGGGGATCTTCAACAGGCATCAGGCTCCTAATTTACACATTTAAATAGCCTAATGCCTAAGCGCTGTCCAGGGTACCTGAAAAAAGTGCTGCATGAATAAAATCTTGGAGCAGTGCCTGTGCAAATTGTTATGCTTTGCACCAGATGAAAAAATTTATTGCGACACACACCAATTTCTGCTTCATTAACTGTTTTAGTTAGAAGACGTTCTAATTCAATGTGATGGGGATTATGTTGTGGAAAAGTGAGAGGTGGCAGGATGTGCAGTAACTGCCCATCCAAGAGAGTGTCCATTGCAGTATATCAATTACTTATAACTGTGTACACAGATCACTGCAAATAAGGCAATCCTCTGTTTGTGCAATTGACAAAGAAGCATGTTCCAAATTTAGGGGATGAGGTTAGTTTATCGGGATTACAATGAATGCTTGAAATTGTAAAATGGAACAAAATAAACAATATAATATTTTACTACAGTGCATTTGTTTCCACTCATAGGATACATAACAGAGAACTAAAGGATAAAAAATTGAGATCCTATTATTCGATTAGAACCTTGGAAAAAGTATACCTCCTCAAAATCAATTTGGTTTTAAACTGGTGTTTCAAATCAGCATATCAAATAGCTACTTTTCCAAAAAGTCAATGAAAACAAATTATTGCTGAGACTTTTTAAAACTGTCATTTGATTCCCAAACATAATATAGTGGATGAATTTCTCCAGAATAATTTCTTAACAACATGTAGTTAAAATAGATTCACCTGTAAGATAATCTGACAGGGATAATTAAACAAAGAATACTGTCAACAGAGCCTCTATAGGCACAAAATCAAGTGTTGATTTAATTTAAAGGCTGCGTAAAATGTTTGCATTTATAACATTCTTTTCATTGTAGAAATGGTGGCTCCCCCTAGTGGTTAATATGGAAGCCAATCAGAAACATGCTACACATTACATCTGCTTCTATCAACAAATGTTCACACTTCAGCTTGCTGCCTCCTCCAAATATCATTGCACTTTATTTTTGGAGCAGGCATCTATTGCAACATTGTGTGATTATTATGTTTCTTAAAGAACTCGACCTTTCTATGGATTAGATTCCAACATAGATTCTATTTCTCATACTATTTTATTTTGGAAAAGTACAATCTATGGGATTGACCCTATATTTTCTATTGCATTAGATTGTTTGATCCCACTATGTCTTCAATAATGAACATGATGCCTAGTTTTATTTTCATGATACATTTATCCATTTGTATAAAAGCATTCATTTTACAAGAAAAGAAATCAATGATGCATCAGCATATACTAGCACAGCAAAAAATGTGCTGTTTTTTGTGTTAATATGTATTGTGTTATGGTAGCAAAATGAAGGTTCGTCCTCAATAACTCCCCAAAACAGGGTTGCTGTTTAGACTGTTCCATCGGCGGGGCAACACCCCAGAAGTGGAGTAATGGGAGGGGATCATCCCTGGAAGGCCTGATAAACTACCAGGAGCTGGCTCAAGGACAGTGCTGGCAGATCTGAACACTAATCTCTGCTTGGGGAATAAATTGTACACTGACGAATCTTAAAGTAGAGGGAGTTTATCTTTGAAGATAATTTGTTTTTAAGATAATTAAGTTTGAATATTGTTTAAATCAAAGTCCTGGTCATAATTTCCACAGGCTTCTTACTTCCTGCTTTAATAGTCCTATTCCTTTCTAAATAAAAGAGAGAGAATAATCAGATCAGGAAAGTTAGTTCTAACTGGTGAGAAATTCACAGGATGTATGTACATAAACTGCTGAAATAATTTTTATTCATTTTCATTATATGAGCAAATTCAGAATTTTATTCGGTTATACTATAAAATGGAATCATGTTATATCTGAAATCTGGATATTCTGTTTTGGGACTTTACATAAATTAGAAGATAGGCATTGGATATATGCTTTGAAAGTGCTATAGTTTCTTTATACTTATGGAAGGGCAATTATGGCTGGGCAATAAACGCTGGCCTAGCCAGTGATGTCCGTATCCTATGAATGAATTTTTAAAAGTTTGTTACCACTGCAGTACTAATGTTGGATTTTGTTGCATTGAGTTTCTGAACACTTGCTTCCGTTTATAGATTCTGGATGGCATATTTCAAAAACTAGATCAAGATGGTTTAATGCGTCTTGAAGATTTCCTTTATGGCATCTTTAAAAAGTCAGCACCTTCATCTGCTTCCACTCCTTACAGGCAACTAAAGAGGCATCATTCCCAGCAGGTAATTGAGTCTCAAACAATTGAATGGTATTGCAGCGGTTTCATTGAATGCATTCTGTTGTACTAACTTTCCAGCTGCTATTTTTTTAATAACATTAGTTTAACTAAAATGACAAAAGAAGATCACCTTGTCACTCAACACTTGGTCTCCTTTCATTGAGATCAACAAGTCTTTTCTCACTACCTCCCCATGTTATGCTTTTGGGTTTTTACTTGACCAGTTCTTTCCAAGTTCAGCATCTCTGATCACTCCCAAAGGCAAGCCTCTGAATCATGTAGTTCAGTGTGTGAGTGTGCCTGTACCTGCTGAAACATCTAGATAATTTGTAGTGAGCCCAGGGATTGAACAGAAAAGTGAAAGAGTAAAGAAGGAGGAGGTCAGGGAGGGAAGAGGGAAAGAGGAGGATGAGAGAGGGAAATGGGGAGCAAAGGTAAGGAAACTATCTAAGTTTGGAGAAGCATTGAAGATTTCATTGGAGGAAGTGGATCATGAACTGTCCTTTCCTAAGTCCTGGCCTCAGTTTTCTTCTTATGAGGGGAGGAGATCAGGTGAGCTAAACTTTTCTTTTCCCAGACCCTAATAATAATCTCTCTGGGGTTGGTGGGTGAACTAGTGAATTAACACTAACTATACTCAGTGTATGAGTGAGACAGTTTGATGGACTGAGTCTTGATTATGCTGAGCTCAATCTGTCTTCTCCCAGAGATTGAAATTCCTGTCAGTGGGAGGGGGAGGGGAGGAATGGTGGAGTTAATAATTTCAGAGGTGAAAATTCCTACAAGTGGGTGGGATGAGCTTCATTATTTGGTCCCACCACCCCTCCAATGGGGATACCTCGGGATCTACACTTTCACTTTCTCACTTGCTTCTACAGTGGTGATCTTGGTGAGAGGGGCAGGTGGTTACACCTATATGTCCGCTCCATTATGGAAGTTAAGATTAATGCTGCAGGGGTAAGGGAGCAGGTTTCCAGCACACTTTGGAATGCTGAAGCCTCCAGCATTCTTTGGAATATGGGTCAAGGTTAAAGCCTAACAAAAATTTACTTTGCAGGCAATGCCAGTGTGTCAACGTAGTTTAATAGATATAAATCCAGGATTTAGTGAGGGAAGAATTAGCTTAGGTACTAGGAAAGCCGGGGAGACGTGCTTTGTTGCTAAGTTCACAAGTTCGAATAAGTAAGCAATGTCACTTTTTTTTTTCTCCCCTTGTTCACGTGTTAGCCATTTGATGAAAGTGGACGGCGTATTGCTACCCCATCTGCTATGACCAGCACTATTGGTCTTCGCCTGTTTTCATGTTTGGATGATGGGACAGGTTACACCTCAGCAGATCAGATCTTGGATACCTGGCAAGATGAAGGAATTGAAAATGGCCTAGAAATTCTAAAGGTATGACAACAGATTAAAGTCCTTAGGTGACAAATATGCTTAAATGTATTCACTTGCTCACATTTTATTTTGATCACTGCGAATGAAGATCTTAAATGTGAGTGCGATGTGCCTCTTATTAATGGCAGTTGTGCTTAAATGATCCTACATGATGGCTAACATAAATGATTACTGTTTTCAGACCTTGGATTTTGCCCTGTATGGGAAGGTCAATCTGACAGAACTTACCCTGGCCTTGGAGAACGAGCTCCTGATAACAAAGAATGGAATCCACCAAGCTGTCCTGGCCAGCTTCAAAAATGAGATTAGACATTTGAAGTAAGTCAATTGTTTCCTTTTTTATTGTTGAAACAAGAGAACCAAAGAATTCTTTCAGATTACTTTTGCACATGCCTGCACATTTCCTAGTGCATATATTGATTGATGAACACTGATTGTATTGGTGTCTTTGTGAGCAGCAACTAAAGCTCAATACAGGGGAGCTTAATACTGTTTTACAAATTTCTTTATTTTATTTTTTTCACTTTGATTTTTGTCTAAGGTAAAGATTTATATCCAGTTGCAGTGCAGTTTCTAAGCTAGTATTTATGCAGCAGTTTGGAAATGGCAGAAAAAGAAGGTAGTCAACTTAATATATTGTGTTGCAGTAATTAGCGATTTCAGTTTTTTAAAATGCTTGGCAGTGCCTTAGAATAATAAAGAATGAATTATAGAATTTCCTTGTGGCACAGCCAATAAGTGTTCTGTGCATTATGGCACTGAGCCATAGAGACGATGGTCTTGGATTTGACCCTAACGTGTTGTGAGTTGGCCAATCTCAGCCAGTATAAGAAGTGTGGATACCACAATAATCCTCAGCATCATCCCATAAAGGGGAAAAGATTGGATAAGATGCCATTCAGCAAACCCTACTGGCAGTGCTTGCGCGTTTGTGTGTGTGCGCCTGGTAATCTTCAAAGTTAAGGTATCATTCTCAATGTTGGAAAGTGAATTGTTCAGAAATGTCCTTGTACATCAGTGACATTGTGAATGGGAACAGTGGATGAGGGCAGTACTTTCCGTTTGCAAAATCATTGGAACAGAACTCCATAATGCAACATAAGAGTAGGTTTTATGCACAATCTCTGCTTTCAGACTCCTTATAAACAATCAGTGCAACACGCTAACAAAGTGCAACAAATGTATAATTATAACTCTTTGTGACACAGGGATCACAGAGGAACTCAGTAAAATCAACTTTTCCTTTAATTAAAGAAAATCAAATAAACCATATACAAGACACCCCATTAAATCCTTGAAATCATTGCTAATTTCAGTAAAATGATTCTTTAACCAAAATTCTTTAGTTTGAGTTGAGTATGTTGTGATAAACTGTTATGAAAAGCAATCACTTCTTCTTATAGGGAGCGAGTTGATCAGGTTTTGAGAGAAAAAGAAAAACTTCGAATGGACTTAGAAAAGGCAGAAAAATTGAAAAACCTGATGGCCTCTGAAGTGGATGATCGCCATGCTGCTATAGAACAGCTCAATGAATGCAATCTCCGGTACTTGACATCTTTTGTAATTCTGGCATGTACACAAGGGTCTTGATTTTTTTTCCCGTTAAGGATTTTGCGGTTGTTATGAATCAATCACAATTATATTAGGGTGGTTGGACACTTCCCTGCAAGAGAAGAGGGGAGACTACAGGAAGCATCACTCAAGGTTATTGTCATGTATTTCTTTGAGCCTGGCCTAAGGAAAGTATTAGCAGAAGCGTAGATTCAAGCGTCCTTTTTCCTCCATCTTTGTTAGTAATCAGACTTGAGCTTCGAAGAGATAGGCCAGCTTAAACACAATAGTAAAATAATATATTGAGCACTACATGGTATATAAAGCACTCCTGTCCTTCTAACATAGCATATCATTCAACTTGCAATCTAACACATTTATTGTGTTATCTGGGCTCCATGATTTAGAGTAATTACCACTGCTCCAAATAACTATGGATGAACTATTATAAATAAATATATCAGTTAAGGCAGTTTGTGAAATTTAGATTGTGTTTAAGATGAATCATCTGCAGTCATCTTTTAGCACAAAAGAAGACTATTAAATCCAGTAGAATTAATCCAAGAGGACAACTGTTAACTCTTAGGATATTGTTCCCACAAGGGCATATTACATTGTCCCATTTCTCAGTTATAGAGGCCTAGTTCATTCAGAGAAATCAATGTTAGACCTTTGAATGAGAAGATGGTCCAGTAAAAGTTATAATACCTGCCCTCATTGGTTCGCATTGGGATTTATCAGATGAGTCACCAGATGATGTATTACATTGCTATTGAACGCTCCCTGTATTTTTTTATGTATCTGTGGGAGCAAGGAAAAGAAAATTCTGATTGGACCAGCACTTAACAAAATCGTTGAAAAAATTCTTACGGTGGCAATGTTGGGATTGAGGAAGAAGCCACTACACAGATTGTTAGAATGGATAATGCGGTGGCAGGTGGTATTGTGGGGAGATGTGAAGCATAAATATGGAGTGAGTCTGTTTTAACAATGTGTCAATTTGCCGCAAATCTTCAAGGGCTGAATTTTCCCCCTGTCGTGGGGTTTGTGCAGGGAGCGGGCGTGAACCCGATCGGCGCCCCCAATGCGTGCGCATGAAAGAGCGCAGAGAAATCGGTTCGACATGTAAATTTAAATAACGGGAAATAAAAATTTTTAAAACATGTCCCCTCATGTGACACTGTCACATGAGCTCGGACATGTGAAAGAATTATTTTTAAAATTTTTATTGACTTTTAAAACACTTCATGAAACCTTATCCCGCCCATGGATGAGGTTTCATGAAAAATACGAAGGCCGCCTGGGCTCTTCGCCTGCCTGCCAACCTTAAGGTTGGAAGGGTAGCTCAGTTAATTGAATTAATTACTATTTAAATGGCCTTAATAGACCTTTGACAGAGTCAGCTGCACGCCCACCGAACTGAAAATCCAGATGACGTGCAGTGATGTCAGGAAGCCCACCCGATGTCACCACACATCATTTTATGCATCAGCGAGCGTGCCCCGACCCCGCTCACCAACCAGAGAATTCTGCCCCATGTCAAGTCAGTGAATTAGTGCAGAATGAAAAGAAACTTGATTTTCTGATGAGTTTCATTGTACACTTAAAAATGTAATGGTAAATATTAAAATCCCACATTTTTCTCGTTAACTGGCCATTAAATGTTAGCTCTCTGAGCTGAGTATTCTGACCTATATGCAAGTTGTCTGAAAATGTTCTGCTGTTCTAAAGTATACTAAAACTAACCCAGCACATAAGCTGATTGCCATTGTTCATACTGTTGTGTTTGTTGTTGTTTAGCAAGCTGGAGCAAGAATACAGGAATCGTTTTGCTGCTTTGAAGGCAGACCTAACCAAAGAAAAAGACCAGATTTTCCATCAGGCCAGTAAACAAAGAACAGAACTTGAGAAAGAGATTGAGAAAATGAAAGTGGAGGATGGCTACCTCAGGGACCGACTTGCACTGTCATTGAAGGTGAAAATTCCCTTTTTCATCTATAATTCTATGTGGCTATTCATCAAGAATGAGGAACTGTTTAAGAGTGGTTAGATTCATATTTCAGAGCTATAGGCAATATGCCAAAGAGCCCCCTTTCAGCTGAAACAAACAGCTGAACATTACTGTTTAAACTGAAATTGTGATGAAATACTGAAAAACATTGAACACTTGGGTTATCCTTTCTTCATATCTGAATGCAATAGATTCCTACTGCACATCTTTATTACTTGTGAAACATATGTGAACACTGCTAAAACGTGTTGTGGTCTTCCTACAATCATTTTAAGTGCAGCAAATATTGCACTGTGCAGAGGTATTGGCAATAAATTTTGCATGGTGCACACTTTGCCCAAGTGTTGTTCCCCACTCTTCTGTGTACAGAGGGGCCAATGTGAATGTGAAGCCCACCCACTATGGATTCTGTTAGAGGTCTGCTTAAGGAAGGAAGAGCTTTGTCATGATTCCATGTTGTGGCAAATCAGTATAAAAAAAGTATAAACATTTGCATGTGCCTGCCGAGGCCAACCATACAATGATGATAACATGTGCAAACATTTTAAAGCACCACACATATCTGAACAGCAATATGAATGGAATGTGTAGTACTTCTGCGTTATAATCAATTCCTAATATTTCCTGTGCACACATATCAAAGATACAGTGGTTAACTCTTTAAAAGAATAGCATTATTTTTCCCACCTTGTTTCTAGTTAACTTTTCAAAGTACATTGGGTAATGCTGAATATCTTGCTAAAAAGCTAATTCTGTCTTGTGTATGCACAATTTTACTAAATTGTTCTTTCCAAAATTGCACTTAAACCTCAACAAATTCTGCAATGTCTGAGATTATTCAGATGCCTTTTCATATCTTAAAGGAGAACAGTCGGCTGGAAAAAGAACTTTTAGAAAATTCAGAGAAGGTGTTTGAGTTTGAGAACTTAGCAAAGAAGTTGCAAAACAATTTGGACACTATTTTGAAAGAGAAGGTAATGCTTGCGATTTTTCAACACCTAGGTCATGCTTTAAACTGGATGATACCAGAAATTTGACCTGTATTATAATCTTCAGTTATAAGTTTTGCCTTTTGGAAGGGAAAAAAAATTAGTCCTTTGTGAATAAAAAGTTTACTTTTCTCTGGCGAACATAATTAAATGAAACACGAGCAAAATTCTGCAGATGCTGAAAATCTGAAATAAAAACAAAAAATGCTGAAAATACTTCGATGAAAGGTCACAGACCTGAGTTTTTGTGAAGACAGAGGGGGTCTCCAGCTTAGCTAAAGTGGCGCCAGAGCCCCAATTCTGGAGGTTCCGCATCTGAACCCAGCACCCATCATTTTTGTCAGTGGGGGAACAGGGTGGATTTGCAGATCTCTGGTTCATGGAGACAGCTGCACATGTAAAAACGCAACTGCCTTCAAACAGATTGGAATTTTCATAACTGGAATGTCCAAAACACGACTTGTGGGCTTTAGATCTTTTAGAAGAAGATCTAAAGCTACTGCAGTTCTTTGGAGAGGTCTTTTTAGATGTGGTCCCAGGACACCTTTGGGGGAGGTCAGGTGTCCTATGGAAGAGGTCAGTTGCCCTTTGGGATTGTTAAAAGTATACATGAATTTGCATAAGAAGTGAATAAACTCAATGGAACTGTCAAGCTGCCAAGGAAACTCCCAAGCTGTCAGGATATTTAAATCTCATTGGAAGTGTCAAGCTCATTGCAACTGTCAAGCTGTTAAGGCATTTAAATTTCCTGGCCTTTAAATGTTTTTTTTAAAAATCTGGAGTTTAAAAAAAAATCAGTGCTTGCTATTTCATTCTGTTGACCTAAGGGCTATCGTTATAGAATTTTTGCTGCAGGACTGATTTTACAACATATCCTAATCACAGTGGGGTGTCTGTCAGTTCACAGTTTGATTGACAGCTCCAGATCATTATAAGGTCTTTCATGTGGGGCTGTGAATATAAGTGCATGTTTTTATAAGAGATTATGTAGTTGAAAGAATGTAAAAGCAGTGAATTTCTTTGAATGAATAAGAATGTTTGTCGGCAAGAGACACTCTCCATCGTTGTGATAATAGCAGACAAGGCCTGAATCCAGAAGTCCCAACCCTGAACACGGCACCTACCATTTTTCTTGAGGCAGAAATGGGCTTGGGTTGGGATTCGCACTTGCGCATTTCTCAGAGGCAGCTGCCCATCAAAGTTGGCAGCTGCCTCCACTTGTATGATTTTGATGTGAGAGGTGTCTGAAACTTGACGTCGGCAGATTAGACCTGGTAGGAGCAGCTATAAACTTTGTGGATTAATTTAGATAGCCAGGTATGCTTTTGGAAAGGTGATGTACCCATTTTGGATATGATCCTGCGATACCTTTGGTGGAGGTCAGATGCTCATTGGAATTGTCAAAAGCAACTGCCAAAAGTATTGAGATAAACTTTCAAAGGGAGATGTCAACAACAGTTGTCAAGTGGAGCTGTCAAACTGTCAAGATATTTAAAACTCCTGCCCTTTAACTCTTTGCGAAAACTGTTGGGCATGTTTTAAAAAAAAATGATTGCTTGCTATTTCACCCTGTTGACATAAGCCTTAGGGTTACCATTACTGAATTAATGCTGCATGACTGATTTCACAACAGTCCACTATCATAGGATGTTTGTCATTTCAGTTTGTTTGACAGCTCCAATTGGTTGTGGACTTTAAGAAGTGGGATTATGAATTCCAATGCTTGTTTTTATAAGGGATTATACAGTTAGATGAAATGTTTGTTGTTCTAAGGGATAATGTAGCTGAAGGAATGTAAACATAGTAAATGGGTTTTTATAAATGACAGTTTTTAAAAAAATAAAGCTTGCAATGGATATTTGGAATTTTATTTAATCTCAGTGTGGGTCCTGAAGTCTGCCTATGCTGGATACTGGGTGGGCTGACATGGTAGGTGTAAGGGCAAAGGGTGGTGGGTGGGGCATGGGTTGGCATGAATTGGCAATAAATTGACATAGGAGATATAAAGGGCCATGGAGAATGGGTAGGGGGCACAGATTGGCATGGAGGGTATGAGGGGCCATGGGGTGGACGGTGGGGTCATGAGGTAGCAGGAATAGGGTATGGGGAGCATGAGGGCAGGAGGGCTGTTTTATGTTTTTCTGTTTTTTTTTAAAACTTTGATACAGTGCTGGTGCACCGAGGCAGGCCTTCCACCCAGCCCTTCCCCGCAACCAGCATCCTCCCCGCTCCTTCTGAGGTTGCCTGGCCCAACTCCCAGTGGGTCCTGCCACCCCAAAATGAAAGTCCAACCTTCTAGACCCCTTTCTTCCTGGTCAGGTTTGTGGATCCGGGGAATGGCTCAACTTTGCACTCCCGACCCAGGAGCGATATCCAGGTATTAGAACTTTATTTTATTTAATTTCAGCATTGGTCCTGAGATATACCCATTGGTGAGTTGGCATGAAGTGTAAGGGCAAAGGGTGATGGATGGATGGGGGACATGGGTTGGTGCTAAGTTGCCATAGGGGCTATAAAGGTCCATGGGAAGGAGTTGGGGGGAGGGGGTGTGGATAGAGGAGCATAGGTCATCATAGGCGCTATAAAGGTCCATGGGGGGGATGGTGTGTGGGTAGAGGGGCATAGGTCTTCATTGGGGCTATAAAGGCCATGAGGCAGGTAGAGGGGCATAGAGGCTATATAGGGCCATGGGGTGGGTAAAAAAGCATAGGTTGGCATGGAGGGTATTAGGGGCCATTGGGGTGGGTGTCATAAGGTGGCATGGGGAGTGTGAGGGCTGGAGGGCTGTTTTATGTTTTTTTAAAAGCCTTTGATACAGTGCTGGTGCACAGAGGCATGGATGAGGCATGAAGAATATGTGGAGGGCAGGGTGAGGACTGGAGGGCTGATTTTTGTTTTTCTTTACAATTGGGATGAATTATCAGATTGCCAAGGTGGGCCTTTCACATAGCCTGCCTCTGCACCCGACAGCCTGTGTGGCTGCCTTCAAACTCTTTCCTGGGGCGGCGGGCTCAACTCCCATTAACACCCCTGACACCAACCACCGGCACCACCACCCCCCACCCACACCCCCACCCACATCCCCCTCCGTAACAAAAATTAGATCATCCCAGGTGCTTTTTTCGGAGTCGGATTTGCAGAGCCAGGAATTTTCCCAACTCTGCGCTCCAGACTCAGGAGTGAAAATTCAGACCATTAACTCTGTTTCTCTCTCCATGGATGCTGCCAGACCTGCTGAGCATTTCCATCATTTTCTGTTTTTATCTATAATTAAACGGAACTTGCTTTGAATATTTGGATTTGTAACAGTTGTGTGAATATATTCAACAAACATGGAAATACCATTCAGATCAATAGAAAAAATGCTTAAAAACAAAAAAACTGCGGATGCTGGAAATCCAAAACAAAAACAGAATTACCTGGAAAAACTCAGCAGGTCTGGCAGCATCGGCGGGGAAGAAAAGAGTTGACGTTTCGAGTCCTCATGACCCTTCGACAGAACGGAAAAAATGTTTAGTTTTTGAAGTAGGTTTGCTGGTCCTGTTGCGCTTGCACTTTTAACACTGCATACATTTTGATTTTTTAATGATAATATATTATGTAATGTGGGTCAAGGAAAACTGCTGACCAGATCCACTGTACACATACAAAATAAAGTTGAAAGTACTGGAAATAATTTTTTCTCTCTGTTGTTAACAGTTTGGAGACCTTGATCCAACAAGTGCTGAGTTTTTCTTGCATGAGGAAAAATTAACACGGATGAGAAAAGAATACGAGCAGCAGTGTAGGGTAAGTAAACTAGGGTCCACACTTAATATGACATAGCAAGCAGGACATGGCTACATTTTTAGGTTGTAAATTAAGCCAAAAATATCTTAACAGAAAGGTGTCTGATGGCATGCCATAGACCAACCTTCACATCTGTGCATTGGTTCCATTGTTTCTTTAATGTCAGTTTTTAAGTTTAATTTCCTCACTGTTTTGTGCTTCAAATTACTTTCAGTTATTTATCCTGGCAGAGATCAGTCACTTCAACTTCAGTAAGAAACTTTCAAAATGAACGCTGTCAAACCATGTACATGTTTCCAAAAACAACATTTCTGAATGACAAATTACTAAAAGTCCAGGGTGTTCTTAATGGCCTGCATTTGCCTTGCGTGCTCATCAAAAAATGGGGTGCCTCATACATTAATTGCAAGGGCTTCTATTCCATTATTCTTTAGCTTGTGTGTGACCATCTGCACTGTGCATTGCAAGTGAATGTACCACTTCCCTGGTAACAGTCATGAAGCTTTCATGTTATGGTAGTTCACTGTATGCCCATTATTTGCTGATGCCCACATTGCGAATTAAGGATTGGATCCTGTGACCTGTAGCTTTAGCTCATGACCCTTCTGTAGATTCTCAGTGGAACGTTAATACAAAAGTGTGTATATCTCCATCAGATGAATTACTGAGAACATGATAAGCATGGAAAAGCAGAGATACCAATGCACATCCAACCCATAGTATCCAGGATCATTCTAGTCAGCCAAATTCTTATGACCTCTAGATTTAAAGAGGCATCCACATGGAGCAGCTGGAGCAAGAACTTTTTGTTGAGCAGCTAGAGGATGTCATTGAAGAGTGTGAGGAGCCCTGAGCATGTAGGAACACAAACACCATAGGCAGCTGCAAGAAGCATTTGGCAGACTTTCTCCTAATCACCTCAAGCACTTACGCCATTGCCTTGCCACCCTGTATCTGCCCCATGCTATTGAGTAAATTACAATTCTCAACATTTGTGCTGCTATCCTACTTTTCTGATGGATTGACCACTCAGGCTAGACAGTTGGGAATTTGAATGTGATTGAAACTTATTTGGAATAGAGTTTTTCCAGATGCTAATACAGAAGGAAGTGAAGTTGAAAAAGGGTATTGGGAAGTGGTAGCGAGTGAGACAAGGAGATAATTGGAGATATCTTTGTCAGTGATAGAATCACTGGAGTAGGAGGATCACGGGAGATATCAGTGGCTGTGAGGTGACCATAAATATGGATCATTTATATAAATAAATGGGGGAGGTGATGGCATAGCTGTATTGACACTAGACTAGTAATCCAGAAACCCAGGGTAATGCTCTGGTGACCCAGGTTTGAATCCCACCATGACAGAATTCAATAAAATATTTGGAATGAAGGCCAGAATTTGACATCCCACGGGTGGGTGTGCGCCAACCCGAACAGCATAAAATCACGTGAGGTGACATCGGGCAAGTGCCCCGATGTCATCGTACACTCGTGTGATATTTCGCTTGGCAGGCACGCACGGCAGTGGGAAGAATGCCTGCTGACAAGCGGGCAATTAAGCTAACTAACTTCTCAATTATAAGCGATTTTTTTTGTGGCCCATCCAACCTTACCGTTGGTGGACGGGCCCATTAGCTAGGCAGCCTTTATATTTTTGATGAAACCTCATCCAAGGGCGGGATGAAATCTTTATTAGTATATAAAATAAGAAACACCTAGATCAGCATTTTTATGAGGTATGCTTTCAGGTCACTGATTGTGCTGTATGTACATTTTTTGCAGCATTTTGTGCTTTCCTTTGTTATTTGGAGGTCTGCAGCTCCCTGAGGCATCTGCCTGTCTTCAGGGAGCTCAGTGAAAGTGCTCACCAGCACCCAAGGTGAAGTCGGCTTCCGCCCTCTTCCTGCCCCACCAGCAATGCTGAGCCTTTCTCAGAGCGTGTTTCATGCTGGTTGGTCGTTAATTGGTTAGCCAACATGAAATTGCGGTCAGGGGACCATTTCCCATCCGCTCCTGGGCCCAGTGATCGCACGCACCCGACAAGCGCAAAATTCAGGCCTAAGAATCTAATGAAGACCATGAAACCGTGTTAATTGTCGTCACAACCTATCTGGTTCACTATGTCCTTCAGGGAAGAAAATCTGCCGTCCTTATCTGGCCTGGCCTACATGTGACTCCAGACCCACAGCAATGTGATTGACTCTTAAAATGCCCTCCGGAATGGCTTAGCAAGTCACTCAGTTGTATCAAACCAGATGGACCACTCGGTATCAATCTCGGCACCAGAAACATAAACAGCAAACTCAGCCCTGTAGACCCTGCAAAGTCCTCCTTACTAACATGTGGGCTCATGCAAAATTGGGAGAGCTGTCTCACAGACTAGTCAAGCAACAGCCTGACATAGTCCTCCTCATGGAATCATACTTTACAGATAATGTCCCTGACATCACCATCCCTGGGTATGCCCTGTCCCACTGGCAGGACAGACCCAGCAGAGGTGGCGGCACAGTGGTACAAAGTCAGAAGGCAGTTGCCCTGGGATGTCCTCTACATAGCCTCTGGATTCCATGAAGTATCATGACACCAGGTCAAATATGGGTAAGGAAACCTCATGCTGATTACCACGTACTGTTGCCCCTCAGCTGATGAATCAGTACTCCTCCATGTTGAACACTACTTGGAGGAAGTACTGAGGGTGGCAACGGTGTAGAATGTACTCTGGGTGGGGGACTTCAATGTCCATCACCAACAGTGGCTCGGTAGAACCACTACAGACCGAGCTGACTGAGTCCTAAAGGGCAAAGCTGCTAGACTGGGTCTGCAGCAGTTGGTGAAGGAACCAATAAGAGGGCAAAACATACTTGACCTCATCCTCACCAACCTGCCTACTGCAGATACATCTGTCCATGCCTGTATCTATAGGAGTGACCACCGCAGAGTCCTTGTGGAGGCCAAGTTCTGTCTTCATATTGAGGATACCATCCATCGTGTTGTGTGGCACTACCACCATGCTAAATGGGATAGATTTCAAACAGATCTAGCAACTCAGGATTGAGCATCATTGTGGGCCATCAGCAGCAGCAGCAGCAGAATTGTACTCAACCATAATCCGTAACCTCACAACGCAGCATATTCCACACTCTACCATTATCACCAAGCCAGGGGATCAGCCCTGGTTCAATGAAGAATGCAGGAAGGCATGCTAGTAGCAGCACCAGGCATATCTAAAAATAAGTTGTTTACCTGGTGAAGCTACAACACAGGACTACTTGCATGCCAAACAGCATAAGCATCAAGCAATAGACAGAGCTAAGCAATTCCACAACCAATGGATCAGATCTAAGCTCTGCAGTCCTGTCACATCCCATCGTGAATGGTGGTGGACGATTAAACAACTCGAGAGGAGGCTCCGCAAATATCCCCGTCCTTAAAAATGGGGGAGCCCAGCACATCAGTGCAAAAGATAAGGTTGAAGTATTTGCAATAATCTTCAGCCAGAAGTGCCGAGTGGATCGCCCATCTCGGCCTCCTCCGTAGGTCCCCAGCATCACAGATGCCAGTCTTCAGCCAATTTGATTCACTCCACGTAGTATCAAGAAAGAGCTCAAGGCACTGGACACTGCAAAGGCTATGGGCCCTGACAATATTCTGGCAGTAGTACTCAAGACTTGTGCTCCAGAACTTGCCACACCCCTTTCCAAGCTGTTCCAATAAAGCTGCAACACTGGCATCTACCCAATAATGTGGAAAATTGCCCATGTATGTCCTGTACGCAAAAAGCAGGGAAAATCCAACTGGCCAATTACCATCCCATCAGTCCATTCTCGGTCATCTGTAAAGTGATGGAAGTGGTCAATAAATGGTGCTATCAAGCGGTACTTGCTTAGCAATAACCTGCTTATTGACGCTCAAATTGTGTTCCAGCAGGGTCATTCAGCTCCTGATCTCATTGCAGCCTTTGTTCAACCATGGACTAAAGAGCTGAACTCCAGAGGTGAGATGAGAGTGACTGCCCTTGACATCAAGGCAGAGTGTGGCATCAAGGAGCCCTATCAAAACTGGAGTCAATAGGAATCAGGGGGAAAGCTCTCCACTGGTTGGAGTCACACCTAGCACAAAGGAAGATGGTTGTGGTTCTTGGAGGCCAATCATCTCAGTTCCAAAACACCACTGCAGGAATTCCTCAGAGCAGTGTCCTGGGCCCAACCATCTTCAACTGCTTCATCAATGACCTTCCTTTCATCGTAAGGTCAGACGTAGAAACATAGAAAATAGGAGCAGGAGTAGGCCAATCAGCCCTTTGAGCCTGCTCCGCCATTCATTATGACATGGCTGATCATCCAACTCAGTAGCCTGCTCCTGCTTTCTCCCCATATCCTTTGATCCCTTTCGCCCCAAGAGCAATATCTAACTCCTTGAAAACATAAGTGTTTTGGCCTCAACTACTTTCTGTGGTTCACAGGCTCACCACTCTCTGGGTGAAGAAATTTCTCCCCATCTCAGTCTAAATGGTCTACCCCATATCCTCAGACTGTAACCCCTGGTTCTGGACTCCCCCACTATTGGGAACATCCTTCCTGCATCTACCCTGTCTAGTCCTTTTAGAATTTTATAGGTTTCTATGAGATCCCCCCTCATTTTTCTGAACTCCAGCGAATCCAGTGGGGATGTTCGCTGATAATTGTTCAATGTTCAGCACCATTCTCAAACCCTCAGAAACTGAAGCAGTCCATGTCCAAACACAGCAAGACCAGGACAATATTCAGGCTTGGGTTGACAAGTGGCAAATAACATTCGTGCACACAAGTGCCAGGCAATGACCATCTCCAACGAGAGAATCCAACCATTGCCCCTTGACATTCAATGGGATTGCCATCGCTGAATTCCCCACTATCAACATCCTGGGGGTTACCATTGACCAGAAACTGAACTGGACTAGCCATATAAATACTGTGGCTGCAAGAGCAGGTCAGAGGCTAGGAATCCTGCAGTGAGTAACTCACCTCCTGACTCCCCAAAGCCTGTCCACCATCTACAAGGCACAGGTCAGGAGTGTGATGGAATACTCCCTACTTGCCTGGATGAGTGCAGCTCCAGCAACACTCAAGAAGCTTGACACCATCCAGGACAAAGTAGCCCACTTGATTAGTTCCCTATTCACAAATGCTCACTTCCTACACCACCAACGCACAGTGACAGCAGTGTGTATTATCTACAAGATGCACTGCAGGAACTCACCAAGGCTCCTTAGACAGCACCTTCCAAACCCATGATCACTACCATCTTGAAGGACAAGGGCAGCAGACACATGGGAACACCACCACCTGGCAGTTCCCCTCCAAGCCACTCACCATCCTGACTTGGAAATATATCTCTGTTCTTTCACTGGCACTGGGTCAAAATCCTGGAACTCCCTCCCTAACAGTACTGTGGGTGTACCTATGCCACATGGACTGCAGCGGTTCAGAAGGCAGCTCACCACCACCTTCTCAAGGGCAATTAAGGATGGGCAGTAAATGCTGGCCAACCAGCAATGCCCACATCCCATGAATGAATTTCAAAAAAATAATAAAGAATTTTAAATTGGACTAGAGACTGATGGGTTTAGAGGTCAGAGGACAAGGGTAGCTGAGATGAATAACGAAAATCTGCAGAGTGCAGAGGCTGCTGAAAGAAATAAAAACTATTTCTGAAAGGAACTCTTGCAGGGTGCAGGGGCTGCTTTCTGAAAATAGTCATAATCTGTTGGCATCAGGAGGATATCCTTATTTGATGATGAAGGGTTTTCCCGAGATAGCCTTTTGATCAACAAAATATTGAGGTTCTAAATAACCACATTGTGGAGTGTCAGGGTGCGTGGACACTTGAGGAACTTCCTGCTTTTCTTCAAATATGACATGAGATTTTTCTACATCATGCTGAATCACTGGAGCAGCAAATTTGGCCATCGTTCATTATCTCACCCAAAGGACTGTATGTCCAACAGTGCAGGACTCCCTCAGCAGTGTGTTAAAGTATCAATTTAGATAGTGCCCTTTAGTGGGCCTTGAACCCACAACCCACTGGCTTGGAGACAGCAGTGCTACTAATTGAACCAACCGTCAGAGATGGACAAAAGCAGATGTGTTCGTCCCCTTTGAGAAGGGTAGATCAGTCATTTAGCTTCATTCATCTTTCATTTAGCTTCTAGGAATTGTTTACAAATTACCACTAGTACAGTTTTGGGAAGTATCCTGTGTGGCATGTTAGCAACATTAAAGGGAGTGCAAACTATAAAGGGAGGAGTAAACTCAAAATCTTTAATATGTCGCAAGGCTGGAAAAAAAAGTTGATCATTTTGGTCATTGCAGAGTTATTTATATATATTTTTTAATTATTTACCTAATACAGGAGCTCCAGGACCGGATTGATGAGCTCCAGTCTGAGCTACAAGCATATCAGACACAGGAGAAAAGTTTTAAACTATTGATGAGAAATCCCTTGGCAGAGGAACTGGAGAGTAAGAGTGATGTTATTGACTGTGATCAAGGTACTGGAACAAGGAAAGTTCAAGCTTTTGAAATTAGTTTGGCTTCCTGAAATATTTGGCTGCGCATTAGAAGATTTTTGGCCTCAGGACACCTTATTATGGCCTAAATCTTCATCTATACTTTATGACATTTCAACAATATTTAAAGAGAAAGACAAATATTTACAGTTCATTTAAAAATTTTTCTTTTCTTCATCCTGGCATGAGGCATGTTGTTGCTGAATCAAATATATTCTGTTTTCACTTATATATTCTTGGTTTCCGTACAGATGAGTGGCTATGTATTATATTAAACTCATTTTCTTTTGCCTTCTAAGGGCAGAAGTATTGAAAAAAATAATCCCAGATAATTTTACATTGCCAAATTCTGATTCATTTTTGCCATAATGCTGTATCTTTTTCAGGTTTTGGTTCTGAAGAATGTAATCCATTAAACATGAGTTTGGAAGCAGAAATGGCCATAGAACAAATTAAAGAGCAACACCATCAGGCAGTTGATAGTTTGAAAATTGAGCTTGAAGCTAAGGCAAGTAAAAACAAGATATTTGGTTATTGGTTGAAGGTTGGCATAAAATTTTCGACTAAACTAAAAATCTCATTTTAGTGTCCCTAGGCAAATTGCAATGTAGTGCTACATGTTTAGATACTACTTAAACAATTCCGTTTTGGTGAGAAATTTTTTACAAAAGTGTAGCAGATTGCTGATCAAAATAAAATCTCTCCAATCACTAGGTGCACCTACAAGATTTTATACTTGAGCACCTTAACTTTCTTTGATTTTATTATTCATCCATGGGATGTGAGCACTGCTAGCAAGGCCACCATTTGCCAATTCATAGTTGCCCTTGAAAAGATGGTGATGAGCTACCACCTTGAACAGCTACAGTCCATGCAGTGTAGGTGCACCCACCATGCTATTCAGGGGGGATTTCCAGGATTTTGGCTTAACATTTATGATTTATTTCCAAATAAGGATGGTTTTTGGAGGGATAACTAGCAGGCAGTGGTGTTCCCATGCATCTGCTGCCCTTCTAGATAGTGGAGGTCGGGCATTTGGAAGGCGCCTTGGCAAATTGCTACAGTGCACCTTGTGGATAGCACACACTGCTGCATTGTGTGCTGGCGGTGGATGGGGTGCAGACCAAGCGGGTTGCTTTATCCTGAATGTTGTTGAAGTTCTTGAGTGCTGTTTAAATGGTAATTATATAGTACAACTAACTATATAGTACTAGTATGCTATCATCTCTGATTCTTATGGTTGGTTGGGGGTGTGGGGTGTTGTGTGTGTGCGCGTGCATGCGTAACATCTGTGTCAAAATTGCTAGCTTGGTATATGACAGTATTTTTCCTAATAAACTATTTTAGGTAAATTATTACGAGGAGCAGATAGAAGAAACAAAAGTTAGATATGAAATGGAGAAAGAAAATTTTAACCAAGAGCACAACAATGAGATTGTGAAAATGAATGAAGAGATTAATGAACTCAGAAGCCATATTTCAGAACTCCAAGAGGAGATCAAGAACCTCAAAATATTACAAAGTACAACAGAATGTAAACACAAAGAGGAAAAAATTGAACTGCAGAATGGGTTTAATGTAGATAAAGCAAAGCTAGAGACACAGTTGAAACAGGAACATGAAGAAACACTCCAGAGCAAAATGAAAGAAGTAAGCCAATGTCTCCACAAGGAGAAAGAAGAATTATTAGAAAGGCTGAATGCCACTGAAGTGCAGCTGGAAGTTCAAAAAAAAGAACTGAAGGAAACATTCATAAGGGAAAAAATGGAGCTGGAGCAGATTTACCACACACAAATTTCTGAAGTCACAGAAAACCTTGAACAGGAGAAAGAAGAGTTGCAAAGGAATCTCTTGCATGAGAAACAAAATGAACTCCTACAGGAAAGGTAAGAATTAGAGTGAAGAATGTAATGAAAAATTCTTGATTTAAAGTAGAAGGGTAACTCAAATATTAAAGGCTATTCCAGGATCGTAAACAGGATTCCAAGTGGTGGACTGAGATAAACTTAGGGGCAGGATTTTCAGCTCGGCGCGCACCCAACACGCATGAGTGTGAAATAGTGTGCGATGATATCGAGCAAGCATCCCGACCTCATCACGCACTCGCACGATATTTCGGTTAGCAGGTGCACACAAGAGTCAGCAGTCTGCCTGCCGACAAGTAAGAGGGCTATTAAGCCCATCAATTAATTAATTTGAATTCTTCGCTGCCGTTACGGTTGGCGGCGGGTGAATCGGCCAGGCGGCCTTTGCATTCGTTGCAAAACCTCATCCACAGGCGGGATGGGGTTTCCATCAGTGAATAAAAAAATTAATTAATTAAATTTTCAACTTTTTTTCCACGTTCATGTCACAGAGTTAATTTTGAAATCTTTACTTTTCATTTTAAAAATCTTCAGCTCCCTGAGGCAGCTCTGTACCTTCAGGAAGCTTTCAACGAGCATACCTGTGCGCATTCACAAACTTCAGGGCTCGCGCTCCTCCTGCCCCACCCCAGCAGTGCTGAAGTTCTCATCGCACATTTCACGCTAGCTGGCCACTAAAACGTGGTCAGGGCCCGATCGCAGGTGGCAGACTGTTTCGCTGCTGCTCCTGGGCCCGCCTGCTGTCCCAGCCCGACGAGGGGAAAATCCTCCCCCAGATTTTTGACAACTTCTGACCTAACTGAATTCTTGCAGTTTTGTTACCTTTATCTGGTTTAATGGACAATTAATTTTGAGAACTTTCTGAATTTGCTAGTCACGGCATTGCTCAGTTTTGAGTTCATTGAAGATGATGTTTTATATTTATAACAGAAGATTGAGAATTAATTTCATCCCATTTTATTTCCTAAAATCACACTGATAAAAGTAATTAAAATATTTGGAACACAATATTGTAGATCGAATGACTACCCTTTGTCAAGGAAGTTCAGTTGCTCTTTGCTTCATGATCTGATTCTATTTGCCTCCTTTCTATTTTTTTCAGAAAACTATCAAATATTTTCCATTTATATAAACATATTGAGTTTTCTCATTCAAATTGATTTTGTTTTGAGTTTAAACTTCAAAATATGTGCATTTGTGCACAGATAAATCAACATTTTCTGTTAAGCATTTTCCCACAATATGCTATCAATAGCAATATTTATAATTTTTTTTACAAAACTTTTCTCTTTTCCCTGACAAGTTTCTTCCCTTAAAGTCATTGACTGTAGAATTCAGCTCCTTAGCACTCTTCTTCTGGCATTTTGACTCTATAATCACATCCATGATGTGCTTACACACTACAACTGCACTGGATATCGTTTGGTCAGGGCACTATCATGCACACAAAGTGCAATCACCAGAAAAATGCAGAATAGACAGATTGTGACATTAATCAGTGTGTAACACTGATTTGACACCAGTGCTGCCATTTGGAACTTTATGCTCCAGCCAACGCCATCTTTTAAACATGCACAGCAGAAGACTTGTTCAACATAGGGAAGGAACCCCCACCCTTACCCTGCCTTCCCAACCCCACCAGCAATATTTAGAGGGATCATAAACTACTTGTAGATTAGTTGCTCATTGATTTCTACTGGCTATTATAGAAGTGTTTGGTGCTTTCTACAGTTCCATAAAATTGCTCAAGTCTATAAGGAGTGGTGTGGCAGGTGCTGAAGGAATTTTTGTTGACTTCGAGGATGCCACACAAACCAGTTGGTCCAGATATGGATGCACCACAATAGGCGTTGCCCATGGAATGCAGCATGACTGGGAGAATAAACAGACTCACCGGGAGCAGGACAAGCTAATGGGAGAGTTGGAGGGTGGGGAGCAGGCTGGGGGAAAGAAGGGTTCTAAACAGGAGGCTATATCCACCTGTGATACTCAGAGAACTATTCACCTACCTGAAGCTCAGTGAGGAATAGTGCGTCAGACATCTGTGCTTCAGTAAGGACATCATCACTGAAATTTGTCACCAATAGTAGCCATGCAGGCTCAGAACAAGGAAAGGATCACATTGCCAGTGGCTACAAAGGTGACCATGGCCTTGAACTTTTGTGTGTCAGATTCATTCTAGAGTAGAACATGTGTTATTTGCAAAATCACTGTTTGCCATCCACTGATGTTCTGTATTCAAAGAGAGCTGAATACATTTCATTCTCTTTTTCCAGAGAGATGCAAGCAGATTGAGCATGCAACTTTGCAATAATTACTGTTTCTACATGGTGCAGGGTGCTATTGATTGCACACACATCATTTTGTGGGTGCCACATTTTAACTCTGAGATGTACCACAACCAAAAAGAATTCTGCTCCCTCCAATGTGTGACCCATACTCAGTTAATCATGCCCAATACCCTCGCAGCAGTCACGATACCTTCATTCTGTGACAGTTCGCTGTCTGAATTTCAGCCACTACGAGAAACCAAAATGTGGTTACTGGTCACATCAGCTCTCCTCTGATCACATGACATATGACTTGGGTGCTGCAACTCTTGCAAACGTGGGCAGCATGCATTTAATGAAACCCAGGCTGCCACACAATGTGATTGAGTAGACCATTGGTATGATGAAACAATGCTTCCACTGACTGGCCCTCTCTGGAGGAATTGTGCAGAAGTGGACAGATCTGGTGTCTAGGTTCATGGTGGTCTATTACATGCAGTACACCATCTCCACCATAAGGGCACAATCCATGACATCAGCTATACCCATGGCCAGCAGAAAATCAGGAGGAGGGAGAGGAGGCACACTAGAGAGCCCATTACTGGCCAAGCTGTCTGAGAATGATTCATGGCCAGAACTTTCTGTTCAGCCCCGCACACCAACATATAAAATGACACGTGGTGACGTCGGGCGTGCATCCCAATGTCATCGCGTGTCACTCCAATCTTTCGTTCGGTGGGCATGCTCCAGAGGCAGCTGCATGCCCGCTGAACTGTCAAAGGCCTGTTAAGGCCATTAATAAACTAATTAAGCAATTTTACAGGGCTGCCCGTCCAACCTCAAGGTTGGTGGGCAGGGGAAGAGCACAGGCGGCCTTTGCATTTTTCATGAAACCTCATCCACGGGCAGAATGAGGTTTCATGAAGGGTTTATTTAATTAATAACTATTTTTAAAACATTTGATAAACATGTCCCAGCTCATGTGATGCTGTCACATGAGGGGACATGTGTAAATGATTTTTTTACTTTCTTTATTATTAAAAAAATAAATTCTCAATATGACATTATTCTTCCTGAGGCAGCTCCATGCCTCAGGGAGATTTCTGTGCTCTTTCGCGTGTATGGGTTTGCACACGAAAGAGCGCAGGCCCTGACTCTCCCTCCTCCTGTCACCTGCACAGGTAGCGCTGGGCGTCCTTAATTGGCCCGCCCATGTGAAATGGTGGCGCGCAGCCAATCGTGGGCGGCAATCAGCTCCGCGCCCGCTCCCAACCGGCCCGCCCAACAGGGAGAAAATTCTCCCCATAGATTTAAATTCCAGTAACTGCCACCCCAATTCCCCATTCACTAACTGTCCCACATCTTACCTTCCCACTGTCAGTGATCATCACAGTGTCCTCCTGGCCACAATTGTGAAAATAAAAGCCAACATGAAATAAACATTCTAAATAAAAATTTGTAAATTTCATGTAGGATATATGGCACAGAATCAGCCATTCAGCCCAACTAGTGCATGCATGGTCAAACCTTTTCCCATCTTTCCTCATCTAAATCTTATCATTGTCACCCTCTATTCCCTTCTCCCTCATTTGCTTGGCCAGCTTCCCCTTAAATGCATCTATGCAATTCACTTCAACCACTCCTGTGGTAGCAAATTCCACATTCTCACCACTCATGGTATATTGCATACAAACATCAACTAATCACCTTTGTGCATTCCCTTGGTACCTGCCTTGCGGTTGTATTTGCCTGGCCTAGTGCTTCAGTGGCTACAATATGGCTGGTGGAAAACTGCTGACTTTCAGTGAAGGAGACTGCAAATAGTCTTAGAGGGTGACTTTGAGCAGCTCTGGCTCTAGACTTTGAGCTGCACCATCTCAGCAACGATGGCAGCAGTCTGGACTGACCAGCTTACAGCCAACTTGAGGGCATTAGCTGAGTGGTGGGGGTGGGAGGATGAGTGCTATCTTGAGAGAGAACAAGTTCACACCGCTTCCCTAGGATGATGCCTCAGCAGTCCTAGTAACCTGTTTGAATACAGATTGCTAGACTGCTGTGAGGGCCCGCAAGTCCTTTGACCACTGGCGTTTGCAGCCATGACGGCAGAAGGCTGACCTTGCATTACAGCATTCAGACATTGGGAGACTTCTGCTTCTGCTGCAATGGAAAGTGAGACATTGGTCTCAGACCTCCATAAGGGTGAGGTTGTCAGTGTTAGGTATGATGATTCATAGATTGTGTTGGTAGGTGCATTGAGCAGCATTTGAAGCCTATAGTGCAATTGTTGTGATATCGCATTTGACCATACTGACCATTGCACGGTCAATAAGTGTTTTGTACCATTGCATCTAGGTCCTGGGAGATTGATTCCTGGCATTGACCGCCATGGCTGTCTGCTCCCACTATCTTAGCAAAGTTTGTCTGAAGGCCCCCTTGACCCCTGTGCATAGATCACATCTCTCCTCCTCTCCGCTTCCTGCTCTAAGGCCTTCAGTGTAGCGTCAGAGAACCTTGGAGCACGCTGTCTCACTGTGCAATAATTCATTCTTACATATGGTTACACCACTGAAACAGGCCATTCAGTCCAACCTGTCCATGACTATGGTTATGCCCCACTCAAACCGCCTCCCACCTTTTCTCATCTAAACCTATCATTGTAACCATATATTCCCTTCTCTCACATACCTGTCCAGCTTCCCCTTAAATGCATCTATACAGTGCACTCCAACCAGTCCCTATGGTGAAGGGTTCTGCATTGTCGCCAGTCTTTGGGTAAAGAAGTTTCTTCTGAATTCCCTATTGGACTTTTTAATGACTATCCTATATTGATGGCCTCCAGTTTATGCACTTCCCCACAAGTGGGAACATTTTCTCTGTATCTGTATCTATTCTATCAAAACCTTTCACAATTTTAAATACTCGTTTAGGCCACCCCTCAACCTTCTTTTCACAAGAGTAAAGAGATCCAGTTTTCCTGATAATGTACACTCATGCATTTTTGGTATCATCCTAGTAAATCTTCTCTGCAACCTCTCCAGTGCCTCTATATGCGTGCAGTGTTTTTAAGTTTGGTCTCTACTAAAGTTCAGCTTCCCTACTTGTCAATTCTATCCTTCTAGAAATAAAGCTGAGTGCTTGCTTTGTTTTTTTTTAATGGCCTTGCTAATATGTGGTGCAACTTTTATTCATTGGTGTACTTGTACTCAGAGGTCTCTTAATTCCTCTACCCAACCTAGACTTACACATTCCAAGTAATAAGTGACCTCTCTATTCTTCCCATCAAATCGTACAACCCACATTTCTCTCTGTTGAACTTCATTTGTTAATTTTTTGCACATTCTGCAAGTTTATTAATAGATTCTCTTCCATGAATAGTTCCAGCTTCTCCCCCTGCCAGAATACGATTCCCCTTCAAGAGGTGCAGGCTGGCTTTAAACAGTGCAGGGTAGTTGCAAGTGGCGCTAGCTTCACACAAACTTGGGCACCATGCTGAGGCATGCACCCACACATCAGGACATTTAGCACTGACTGCATGCAGCATTCATTTAAATAAGCAGGCATACTGGCTGCATCAAACAATGGGTGCAGGTCATGATCCTCTCGCCCATTTTTGAGAGCTATTGATTTTGCCCGTGCCATTGAATCCTTGATGTGTTACAGTCCTGTGGACACCCATTTTCCTCTGATACCTATTATTCATGTGACCCTGCTTTACTATTTAACACTGGGGTCACCAGAGGTGAATCTAAAGATGTCCTCACTCATTATCTTCACAAGCACAGTTCAGTAGGCACCAGTGGACAGTAATCAGAAATTGACTCAGAGCAATTTTTCTCTCTATTACACTGAAGCCATTGCTACTGCCTCAGCTGAGATTGATTTGTAATAATTCTAATTATTTATTACAGGAAAAACGTGGAAAATGAATTTAACCAGAAGATTTTGGAGATGGAAGCCCAGTTTGGTAAAGAATATCAAATACTCATAATTAAATTCAAAGAAGAAACATCTGAACTTGAGGAAAAATATCAACAAGAACTTCTACAACTTGAAAAACAACTTCTTGAGGAGAAAGGGCAGTGGGAATTTGAAAAAGAGGAGCTTTTACAGGAGAACGAAGATGAAAAGGAAAAGCTTAAGGAAATGTTAAAAGAGAAAACACTGCTTTCTCAGATACTCACTGAAGAGAGAGACAGTTTAGAGAAATCTTGCAAAGATGAAATAAATAAATTAGCTTCTGAACATCAGCAGCTTCAGAAGGAACTGGAGGATTTAAAAGCTGCTACCTCGAAGAAAGAGGGTACTTTGACAGATGAGCTTATCAACTTGAGGAAGGAGCTGAAGATACAATTACAGAAGAAAGAAGAACAATTGGCTGAGGCCGAGGACAAGCAGGAGCAGACCAGAGTGTTGATTGAAAAGATAAAAACAGAATCTGAAAGGGAAAAAAATAGACTGAAATTGGAAAAGCTTAAATTGGAAGAAAAAAACACCAGGGTTTCTGTTCAACTCCAGGCAGCACATGAAGAATTTGAAAAAGAAAAGGCAGAACAATGTTCGGAAATCTCCAGACTGCGAGAGAAAATCAAAAATATGGAAGAGAACATGGTGGCTCTTGATGAAAAGCAAAAGTCCAACAACGAATCGATGGGGAGAAATAAAGAAATGAAAAATAAGATCGCCCAGCCGCAGGAGAAAATGCTACAACTGGAAGAAGAAACATTGCTACTTGCAGAATCGAAAGTAGTACATGAGGAATTGAGAAAAGATAATGTGGAGATGAGAGCATTGGGGTTAGAAGAAAATTCTAAGGAATTGAAAGGAAAAGCGCCAAACCTACAGAAAGCCAATGAACTACTTAAAAGAGAAAAGACAGAAATAATGAAGGTGAATTTTGAACTTCAGGCAAAGGTTGAACAACTGCAAGATAAAGTGATATCCCTTACAAACTTGGAGAAGGTGTCCAAACTGTCTGAGAAAGAAATAAGATCAGAAAATGTAAACCTGAAAGTGAGGATGAAGGACTTAGAGGAAAAAACACTGGATGCCTCAAACTTACAGAGAACATTAGAGTTGTTGAAAAATGAAATGGCAGAAGTTAAAATGAAGAAGCTAGAATGCCAGGAAAAAGTTGAACAGTTGCAGGAGAAAGTAGAAGTTCTCACAAAGGTGCGTGAAGAGTCTCAGAAGCAGCTTGCAGAAGTAAAATTACAGAATGTAGGCTTGAAAGGTTGCACAAAGGAATTACAGGAAAAATCTCTGGAGCTCTCAAATTTACAAAAAACTATTGAGCTGTTTAAAAATGAAAAAATAGAGATGATACAGGAGAGGGTACAACTTCAAGAAAAAGTTGAACAGTTACAAGACAAAGTAAAGTTTCTTTCAGGCTTAGAGACTGCACATGAAGTCTCTGAGAAAGAAATAGTAAATGTAAGGGCTCAGAACATGAGTCTGCAAGAAAGGACCAAACAATTGGAAGAGAAGGTTGTGTTAATCTCAGAACTTCATAAGAGAAGTGCACAAACTGAAAGAGAGAATGCTGAGTTAAAAGTTGTTGTCGGCAGATTGCAAGAGCAATTAAATCAGCAGCAAGCCAGAATGAACAGGTAATGGTTTGGGCAGTTTTATGTAACTTCAGTAAATTCCCAGTCCTTTGTGATAAAGGCCTTTTGGGTAAAATGAAAAATTAACATACTTTCATTTCCAATGCTTTTTTTACCAAACACGTGGACAGCTGACTTCTTTTGAAATGTGGTAAGCTGCAAACCATAGTGGTTTAAGGTGGTGCATTTTTAGTTAAACTAAAATACATTTTGTTCATAGTATTTGCTAGAATTTAAAGGCTGGATTTTCCATCCCTTGATTATGAACGGGTGGAATTCTTGTCCTCCTTAAAGGCATGTCTTGTCCTTCCTTGGAAATATTGTTCCTAAAGATTGCTGTGGAGACCATTGTGAAAGTTAATTGTGCTTTGAATCACAAAATTCTAAGTGTATCATTGTTCAACAGATGATTACTTTAAATGAAATTGGCACATTGTCAAGAATATGGATGTTTAGTCCCTGTTAAGATGCAATTTCATGATGTTTCTTGCAATTGTTTCTGAAGTTTGGTTTTTATGCTTTAAACTTTGCTGCTATGACTATTATGTTCAATGTCGTTTTAAAGTTGAAAGGTCTTTATTGGATCTTGTAAACTGAACTTCAGTTGATGATTGAATGGGGGAGGGAGACAGTACAATTTTCTCTATCTATCTTCATTGCATTCTACAAATATTTCAAGGGAAAATGTTTGCAAATGAGCAAAAGAAGCCATTATATTTATAGTTACTAAAACAGTTATGCATCAATCAAATTGAATTCATAAAAAACAGAATTGCATGAAAAATTGGCATTGAGAATTATTGCATTTTGCTTCTTAATAATTAGCTATTTATTTCATTTAATTAAGTTTGTTTAAAATTGGATTTTGTTTCTAGCTTTACTTAAATTAATGAGCATTTAGCCCTAAGTTTACTATTACCACTCTGTTACTTTTGTTGATGGGGTTTGTAAGCATCATAAGAGCAAATATTCTTGTCATAATCTATAGCATATATTACTATCCAAATGTACTATAAAGAGTTGGATTATGCAAATTTATTCTTCTGAATTAAATTCAGCAGTAGTGGGAAGAGGGCATATGTTTAATGATGAATCCGTTAATGGGTGAATCCAAATTATCTTAACCAAGATAGCAGATATTGTCAAAAACTGCAAATACAGAAACAAAATGGTGGATTACATCAAATGTTCATTCAAAGCATATTTCAGAATGGGAAATAGTTTTCCTTTATTTTTAAAGATGTTAGTGGTATACTGTGGTATATAAAATGCACCACCTTGTGTGTTATTCATAAAGCATGACAGAATGGTGAATGTTGATGTGTTAGTTTGTTGCACCATCGGGTGAAATGGACCACTGCATGTATGCCCGTCTCGCACAATGTCCTTCTTATCCATTCGCTCATTTGCATGTTCACACCTTATACCAGAATAAAGATAAAGTCATGATTGCACTTTAATAATAGTTACACAGCTAAATGACAAAACATTTTTTAAAAAATACCAATGTCTTAACATCAACATTTCCATTACTTTGTGTTTGTGTCGATATGTATGCATCCACACTGGTCCATGGAAATAATGAGATGAATTTAATGCCCTCCCCTGTGGCGTTTGGAGGCAGGAACGCCCATGAATTGCCTTCCTGCTCCTCTACCAGCTGAAGCCCTTAAGTGGGCAATTAGTACCCACATAAAGGCCTCATCCTGCCAATGCTGGTATTAACCCAATGGTGAGCAGGGGCCTTCCCATGTGGGGAGCACAACAAGCAAACTTGTGTAGGTTTGCTTTTGGGCTCCCAGGGGGTCCCTTGTTTAAAGGGGCTCAGTGCCTGATTGAGGGACCAAATATGGGGAAGAAGGAGGGATCCCTGATGAGAAACACCCCCTGTATCCTTGCTGCCAACCCCCACCCAGCAGCTCCCCCCCAACTCCCCTCCCATCTCTCACCTATGATCTGACTTCCAACAAGGATACTGCACCTCAGGTGGGTGTCATACTGACAGCAGTCACCGCCTCCCTGGTGGCGCTAGCATTCAATAGAGATGCCAGCTTCTGATTGGCTGGCAGCTTTCAGCAGGTAGGACTTCCACCTCCTGGGTCCTTGATTCCAGGGAAGGCCAGTCGCTATTCAGTTAAGTGGCACTTCAATCAGCGGGCCTTCCCTAAAAGAGGCGATGCAGGGCACTGGTCGGCTATCCAGCCAGTGGGTGAGACACCAGTCACCTCCATTAAATATCGCCCAATATAAGTTGTTACGTGCAATCTAAAACAGACCTTACAGAAATAATTGTTATTAGTTTTCAGTTAGCAAGACAGGAAGTTTTGTGTCCATATCTCTTAGCCTTGGCTCAGTCGTAGCAGTCTCCACTCTGTCAGAAGATTATAAATTCAAGCCCCAATCAAAAGAATTGAGCCCATAGTCTAGGCTGACACATCAGTGCAGTACTATGGTGAGACAGTGCTACACTGTTGGAGGAGTTGTCTTTTGGATGTAAGCAATTCTTTTTCACAATCATACAGCACAGAAGGAGACCATTTGATCTATCGTGTCTTTGCTAGCTTTTTGAAAGAGCTTTTTAATTAGTTGCACTCCCCTGTTATTTCCCCTAGCTCTGCATTCTTTTTTTGTTTTCAAGTATATATCAAATTCCCCATTGTAAGTTAACATTGAATTTACTTCCTCTGTTCTTGCAAGCAGTGCATTTCAGATTGTAACAACTTGCTGTGTAAAAGAAATTTCTCCTCATCTACTCTCTGGGTCTTGTGTCAATTGTCTTATTACTGTGTCCTCTGGTTATCAACCCTCCAGTCAGAAGCTATCAAAATTCTTCATAATTTTGAATATCGCTATTGAATCTTGCCTTAATCTCCTCTGTTGTAAGGATAACAAACTAACTTCTCTAGCCTTCCCACTAAACTGAAGTCCATCATCCCTGATAAATGTCCTCTGCATCCTCCCCAAGGCCTTTGAACCCTTCCTAAAATATGGTGCCCAGAATTGGATACAATACTCCATGGGGCTGAATCAGTGATTTGCAAAGCATAATTTTCTTTTTTTCACTTTCCTTTTCTTTTTATCTTTATTTCTTCTTCCTTTTTCTTAATTAGGCAGACTTGAGCTCAAAGTATTGCAGCTTTTTCTGTTTATTCTGCAGTGGTGAATCTGAAGAACTCATTGATGCAAACGACGTCTTAAAAGATCAAAAAGCCACACTGAGGGAGGAAGAAGAAGTTTATCATGAGAAAATCATAGAATTGAATGAAGCGCAACAGAACTTAAAGTAAGTTGCTGTAAAAGCTCCTGGAGATCTCCATTAATCTAAGTTGGTTAAAATCATGCCCACAAAACTCAATATATTATATGATATCCTAAATTACCTTGTTTGTGATGTTTTAACCATTCAGGTTGGCTGTTTTAGTAAAATTAGAGTTATTTAAAGATAAAATTATTAACTAGCACTTACCTAGCTGTTCAAGAATTTGTTTTCAAAATTTGATGTTTTGCAGTTTTCACTTTAATTCTAATTGTTGAATTTTCTGGCTGCTACTTGTTTTAGAAAGAAATAGTTGACACTTGTTACATTTAATCCATATGTAAATGAGCCATATGATGTATGTACATCTTGCACTTGATGATTGCTATATAGATATATGTAACCTCAGATAACAAATACCAACAGCATGTCAAAATAAGCCAAGGCATTATTGTTGGCTCTCTACCTAATGTCAACAGTAATGGAGTGTTATGAACCAGTGCTATGATTGGCCAGCAGCTCTTGGAAGCAGGACATCCTGTTTTTAGAGGAGCCGGAATCATGACTTCATGAGCCACATAAAATTCAGTCATGGCTTCCAGGGCGTGCAGAGTCAGGCTAGCCTCTGATTTTCCAGCTGGTGGGCAGGGCCACTGCCTCCCCATGAAATCCCAACCATGGTTTCTACTTCAAACAGTGACCTGCTGTGGATTCTAAAGTCATTGCTGCATTCTGAGAATTGGATACTGTATTCTCCTCAGTAATCCCACCCAAAACCGCTACTTCCTGGAGCTGCTGTGTACAAGTTGCATGTAAGGAAGCACTATTAAAGGCTTTGAGGTCCTCCAATGTAACAGCCTCTTCTTCCAATTTGAGCCCAACATTTAACCTGCTGAAGGCCTTCAATGGGAGCCTTCCAGCCATCTTCAGGGGTTATTGAAGCCCTTTGCGCAATTGTCCTCTTCATACTGACAGGTTCCTTCTCAGAGTGAGCCCACTATGCATTGTAAATAATCTCCAATGGAAGTACTTAACAGCTGGGGCAAATTTGGGGCAGCAAGCAGAAGTCCTACCCCACTGCAACACTGTTCTGAACAACAGGCCTGGTGTCTTGAATTAATTGTAAGCAACATCAACAAGATAGTACAACACACAGGCATTGGATCAGGATAAGAAATTGGCAATCTCAACTCGGTCGATCATGCAAAGTCCTCCTCACCAACAAGTGGCTTTGGATCCCAGGGTGGGAAACTGTCCCAAAATTAGTCAAACAATAGTCTGACGTAATCATATAAGATCATAAGACCTCATACTTATATCATGTTCCACCCGAAATGCCAGTCAGGCAGCATCGCATATTTGGCACTTTTGGCTGAAGTTGCTTGCCCGCTGCTGCCCAATTGTTTGGGAGCTATAGTCCATGTTTTTGACATGGAGCGCAAACAGGAAATTAATAATAAAGCAGCAGGCTTTGTTGATAATATGGATAGCAGCATTAAACACTTTTTATTTTAACTGCCTGTCAATTGAGTTAGTGAGCCTATGATTTAAGAATATTAAATGGCAGAGCTCTGAATCTTTGCAGGCAGCAAGTGGAGATTTTGAAGGGTGACAAAATGACTGCTCAGAAAATTATAGAAGTTCTGAACAAACAGGTATGTTTTTATTCCTTCCAAAGATATAAATTTGTGCCAAGTTCTCCGTTAATTGTTTTGTATTAAATTTATAATTCTGGGTACCACAGCTGTCATGGAGTACTGCTTGGGAAATTCACATGCAAATGGGTAAAGTTTGCACTGGCATGCTACACGTAGTTATTATCGGGGATTTGGTTGTCTTACTAACAATCCATCAAGGGAATGCTAAAGGTCTTTCAAAAATAAAGCCCAGAAATTTTTAATTATTATTTTTGTAGGCCCAGAAAGAGCATCACTACTTCTCCTGAGCCCACAAAATGAAAACTGAAAATTTCCTGAGTTTTCTTTTTGTCTGCCACACACTTAAAGCAGCCCTTTCTCGGCTATCGCCATCCCAAAACACCCCATCCCACAGATCCTCCTGTCAACTGACTTAATGGAGGAGCCATGCAACTTCCCAGCTTCCCTGACATCTGAGCTACAATGTGATGTCCATTTGGCTCTCATAGCTGTCCCACACCCCTGCCCCCCACATACAGTTAAGGCCTGTAGCTGAATTTGGCCCTGGATTTAGTTGGATACATGGAGCAGCTGATCTGCCCACTTGCTCCTATTTTGGGCGCAAGTCAAATTGCTTGGCCATGATGTGCTGGTTTTCTCTTTTTTTCACATTTCTGGATATAATCCAGACTATTAAGTGTGATGAACACGAGCCCTTGATGGTCAGTCCTGCACATTATGCAGTTGAAAATAATTTTCTCTCCTTGTGTCAATGATTTATCTGGTTTAAACTGGCAAAGTGAAACTGGTGTAGGAACAAATACTATCAGCCTTTTATACTTCTTAGGGCATCATCACTACTGTAAAAAGGCTTATTGTTGGAATGTTGGATTTTACCTCAGGGGGATTGTAATACAAAGAGGAAAAGTTATGTTACAGCAAAACAGAACTCTGGTTGGACACGGTGTGGAGTATTGCATTCCGTTCTGGGCACTGTATCTTGAGAAGGATATATTGACCAGGGAGTGGGTGCAGCACAGATTCAACAGGCTGATACCAGGGCTAAAATGGTTAAATTATGAGGACACGTTTTATAGACTAGGCTTCTGAGGGTTGCCAACTTGGGCTGGACATATTCCAGGAGATGTTGGTGGAAATGACACCACGGAAAGCCGACAGTATGGTGCAAGCAGGTGAATTTCTTCATTGGCCCAATTTCTCACGCACCCTACCATCTCACCCCACTTCCCTTGGCAGCCTCCCAGATTCAGTTTTTGACAGTTATTTCTCTTTTTGGTTTCTCCTTTCCCCTGCAACAAATGTTTAAGGTTTTATTACATTTTTAATGCAGGCTTCCAATGTGAGTTGGGTTGAACGTCTCACGACGAGAAGAAAACAAATAAAACAACACTTACACTGCACCGACTGAGTTAATAGTGCATCAAATTTGGCCCTCCAACAGATTTACTCAAACTGAGCTGTGCTTGAAATTTTGATATTTAACTTTTTTAATCTCGCGCCCATACTTACAGCACAAACTGCCAGAGCCACACACTCCGGCCATTCTGGGAGGGTTCACAACACCAAGGTTTCTATTTCCTTGAATTTATAAGCTTAAGGGGTGAACTAATTGAGGTGTTTAAGACGAATAAAGGATTTGATCAAATAACTAGAAACTACTTCTTCTGATATGAGAGTCCAGAACACGAAAGCACAGCCTTAATATTAGAGCTAGGCCATTTAGGAGTGATCTCAGGAAGCACTTCTTCACACAGGGTAGTGGAAATCTGGAAAACTCTCCCCTGAAAATCTGTTGAGGCTAGGTCAGTTGAAAATTTAAAATCTGAGATTGATAGATTTTAGTTAGGCAAGGATATTAAGCCAAAGCAAATAGATGAAGTTAAATTAACGGTCAGCAATTATCTAATGGTGGACCCAGACTTGGGTTGAATGGCCTATTCCTATTCCTATTCCTGTGTTCCCACTGGCTTTGTTCATGCGTCACTGTTTGTAAATTTGTTTCAAATAACTTGTCACCCATAAAGTATAGGTAAGTCAAACTGGTTGGCCTTCCTTCCACTAAAGAAAGAAAGAAAACTTGCATTTATGTAGCGCCCTTCACAAGCTCAGGACCTGCCAAAGCGCTTTAAGCCAATGAAGTCTTTTTTAAAACTTAGCCACTGTTGTAATGTAGGAAAACTACCAACTACAAATGAATTGGCCACTGTAATAAATATATTTTAATAAATATTCAGGTTTTTTTGATATCGGCAATCTGAATAAGGTACACTGCAGCCAACAGGGGAAAAATTTCAGTCTCAACATATGTTTAACCAGCAAAGACATGATCTAGGCCATGTGCTTATAATCTTCGAATTAAACTGAATGTGTTAGAAGATACTAATCTATTAATCTGTTGTTACTAATCCTTAAAACAATATGTTTGTCTGCAATTTGAAATTTGTTCTGAAGATCGTCACACTCCACTTGATCATTTTAAAGGCTTTTTTAATTGTAAATGGTTAATTTTAATTACAAATAATTAAGCACTGTCTTTGTTTCACATGTAGCAGGAGCACAGTTGCTGCTTGCTTTATTGAAGATTTGTGTATGTAGTAATCATTTGTAAAAGTGATTGTTGGTTCCTACCATTCTGAAAATCTTTTTGTTCCAAATGGTGCTATAAATCAGATGACAGAGCTGAGATCCCAAAACCAACAGCTAGATGCAGAGAATGAAGATCTTTGCCACAAAAACTCAAAAAATCAAGCTGATGTACTGGAATTGAAGCAGCGGTTGGTTGAACTAGTTCGCCAGAAAGAGAAAAAGGCTGGGAGTTTTCAGAAAGAACGTGAACAAGAAAAAATTCATAAAATGCAAGAAATTGAAAACAGCCATGTAAGGTTAAATTGTTCCGTGATAATATTAGTATTGTCTCCTATTTCTTACGATCATTACATTGGCTCTGTTTCATAGAAACATGTAAATTTCAAAATAGAAATAGGCCCTTCAGCACATTATATCGCTCCCCAATCAGAACTATCTGCACAATACTTCCAGTTCACTGCTTTTTCTATGTAGCCATTATTATTTTTCTTTGTGTTTAGCTGATTCCTACTTAAATGCTGTTACGGACTTAGCTCCAGTAGCTACTTGTGGCTTGTATTCTAATAACCATTTAGCAAGGAAAAAACTAACCCGCCTTTTGTACAAATAGGTCTAATTCTGTTTATGCCACCTTGTTACCAATTTATTGAACAGTGGGAATAAACTTTTGTTATACTATTCTCTCAAATCTTTCAATGTTACAAATAGTTCTTTCATATTCCCCTTTAACCTTCTCTGCTCCAGTGAATGTAGGCCTAGTTTTGAGAATTTTGCATCATATTTATATCTACTCATCCCTGGTATATTAATGAATTAAAATCTCTATTTGCATCCACTAGATCGCTCTCTTCCGCTCTTGCACTTCCATTTGTTTGTCCCAAAATATTTGAATACAGTTTTCCAAAACTCAAGCATTTAGTGCACCTAGCAATTTACTGATGCTCATGTTGAAACCTCTTAAATCCGTGGAGAGCAAGAGAAATTCTAGCATAGATCTCTGGGTTACAGCACTAGCTACATCTATTCAACAGAACCTATATACTCCTCGGGGTGGATTTTTGGACACTGTCAGGGTGGGAATGGATGCATATGGGGCCTGAAAATACCAGCACTGGCCAGCCTGCCAATTTCCTGATGCTTTTCCTGGCGATGGTCATTTTAGTGAAGGTGGCATTGGGGCAGGCAGGGCTACCCACCCCCATGGATAGCAGAATATGCTCATTTAGGAACCTTGATAGATCCAATTAAAGGAGGCTGACTTGAATTTTCCAATCGGCCCCAGTTTTCTGCACTGGTGGGAAGCTGGCTTAAGTGCCTGAAGGCAGGCAACTAGCAACAGACCAGGGGCTGGCGCTCCAGCAGGACACGAGACTGCATGCTACCCTGTAGAGGGACCCCACCACACAGAGGAGGCTGGTGGCCTGGCTGCTAGAAAAAAAATCTAAATTAACATTTTAAAAAGGATGCTACCAGGGTACCACCATGTTGAAGTGCCCTCCCTATTACTTGTCTACCATCTCAGCCTGCTGTTTCTCAAGCTGGAAGGCCTCTGGTTGGCCTTCCAGCTTTGAGAGCCCACCCACCACCCTGAATTGGGCAGGGAACCTGTCTCCGTGCCAATTAAACATGAAAATTCCACTCAGTGACTGTTTGATCCAGGGTTCGAGACCCGGAAACAGTGCCGACTTCTATCTCCCAACTCTGCAGGGAAAATACAGACCCTAATGTCTTCTTTTCTTTCCTTTCACCTTAATACCATTCACCTTAAACTTTGCAGCAAATCTCTTGTGTGCCAATTTGTCAAAAACATTTGAAGTTCAGATATATTGTATTCCTTTGTCTGTTTGCCCTTTACAAATCTGTGTTGACCATCTCTGATTACCAATACTTCACAAAGATTGTGGTCTCTAGCAATTTTCATATTTTTGCCAAGAGTCTAACTGATCCATATTTACTTGGTTTAACTTTTATCTGCCAAACTCCAATCTTTTGATGCAATCCCTGTTTCAGTAATGTTTGGAAAGTTATTACGACCTCTGCTATTTTCTCATTAGCCTCCTTTTGTCTTGTTTAGCTTGCTGACTTATTAATTTTCTTCATTAATTCCAACACCATTATCTTCATTGGCTGCTAAATGTACTAATGGCTTGAAGTTGCTTAATTATTTTAATTCGAACATTACTGAAAGGAGAGATATGTTGCTGAAGTTTTTCATCTTGCACACATCAGGACAAGCGCAAGAATGCCAAATTTCAAATGATCACAATGATTTATACTACAGGAGAAAAGGGTACCGATTGGTTGACAAGTCGACACTGGCCAAGGCATTGTCATGGAATAAGCAATGGGAAACTATGGGCTCCCCAAGCTCATGCGTAATTCAAAAAAGTCCCAAGGCTTGAACATATTCCTTTTGTTTGCAGAGAATAGGTCCCTGTGTACGAATGTAAGTCACTTCTAGTAAGCGTAAATGAGCCACATTATGAACTTGACTGATTATCTTAAATTGGTTGTCAATGTAGCTATTTACGCATTCAGGATTGTTCAGCAAATGCTGCCCAATCATGGAATTTTGGGTTTTGCAAGAGCAGGCTAGTTGATTATGGTCTACTGTACTAATGTCCCAATTCCCTGATGCTTCCTCCATGGCAATGCAAGATGAAAACCTTCGGCGACATGTCTTTCTTTTCAGCAGTTGAGGAAAGAACCCTGTCTGCATTCTGAAATTAAAGCAAGCATTTAATTATCAGCAGAAATAAGTGAAATACTTTTGATGATTTGTAACCTGCTTTAAATATTGATGCATGGGTTTCATAAACGCTCAGGTCAGAATCATCACAGATTTGCATTGTGTGTGGTAGTGGGTGTGAAAAAAGACATTTTACCCGCTGGCCACAATGGTGGGATTTCGCACCGTATCATCCGCATCAAGCCTCATTAATTATGCAGCCACTGGAAACTCTCGGTCTCACTGGCGGGTGGCCTCTGAAATGCCCGCCATGCCATTACCTCACCATTTCCTCACTTCGGGTGCCGTATCTAAACAGCAGCTGCATGCACAGTTCTCAATACTTACAGCCCAGGACTGCTCCAGTGAAGACACGGCCCTGAAAGCCAAGAAGAGTTCAGTGATCCATTGTTGGAATGCCTTTCAGAGGTCCATCATGTCTTCCACCCCCACTCTGGCTGCAGGAGGTCCAGCAATCTCACCCCCTCAGCTTGGGAGGGGGTGGCAGTGGTGGTCAGTACCAACACTGCACAGAAAAGAGTGGCCATCCAGTGCAGAACAAGGATGAATTATCTCATCCGTGCTCCCAGGGTAAGGCAACCATCTCATCACTCTAAACTCTGACACTCTCAAGCCCATCACACGTTCACTGGCAACTCAGTCACTGCCAGCTCAAGGAACATCACCATTCACTGTCTCTCACACACACCCTCACATCTCCATGTGGCCTCATCTCCTTTGGAGACTGCCTCCTCAGCCCTCACCATCTTGAGGGCACTTGCACAGATCAACATGTGCCCCCACTCACAGGTTGGGATACCTTCTTCCCCAGTACAGCCTTTGCCCTGCAGTCTCTTCTCTTGCTCGAGGTCACTCCCTCCCCCTTTCCTAAGCAAGCCCTAGCCCTGCAGCCATTGAAAAGCCACTCCTACCTTACGGCTGCACTGGTAGGTAGAGACCTGCCTGTGAGCCCTCCTAAAACTGATGTGGTGCGAAGCCGAGCATTGATGACTGCAAGTGCTGCCTGAGCAAGGTAGGCAAACAAGCTTCAAAGTCCTGAGCGAAGTGCAGCTCGCCAGGTGTACGTCGCTTATGTACATGATCCAGCGTGGGGGGATGATTCCAGTGAGCAGGGCTTATAACGAGATGCTAAAGTATTGAAATTAGGCTCTCGATGTGCAGCAGTGTGAAACATGGCCAGCCATTGTCGGGCAGAGCGCATCGATTGCAAAACTGGTTTCATGACAGCGTAAGACCAATTTTTGGCCTTCTCGTCATTTGTTTGCTCATGCCCGCTGCCAACGGGAGCGGAAAATTTCGGCCTCAGTTTTTTAATGCATTTATGGAATGTAGGCAACATTTGAAAGGCATGCATTTATTGTCCATATCCCTAATTGGCCTGTTAGACCATTTCAGAAGGCAGTTATGAGTCAACCACATTGCTGTGTGACTGGGGTCATCTGTAGGTTAGACCGGGTAAGGACAGCAGATTTCCTTCCCTCAAGGACATTGGTGAATCAAATAAGTTTTACTACAATCCAGTCGTTTCATGGTCACATTTATCAATATTAACTTTTTAATTCCAGATTTATTTAATTAACTGAATTTATGTTCCCCACCTGCCATGGTGGAATTTGAACTCCTGTCTCTATGCTATTAGCCCAGATATCTGGGTTACTAGTCAAATAACATAACCACAACGCTACCATCCAAATATAGTACACATTCAAAGTTATTTATGTTCATGTGATTAAAAATCATGACTGGATTTACATTGTGAAATGAGTCCACTTTGTAGAAACAGTTCAGTGTTCATATTTTTCATTTCCAGATGTCCAAATATAACAAACTGGAGGATGAAGTCACTGCTCTAAAGCGCACAAATGAAAACTTGATAAGGGAGAAGGAAACATTGAGTGATGAAGTGAACCAGTGCATTGGCAAGGTATGAAAATTTGAAGTTGAATATTTTAATCAGATTCAGAGTACCAGTTCGTAGCCACTTAACTGTCGTATCCCTCAGGAACAGTTGATTTAGAATGCATTTGTAACTGTACTTCTATAAATACTTACATTCAGATTGCCAAAATGAACATTATGGAGATGCAGACGGAAAATTTGAGACATGAACTGCAGACATCACTGCTGGAAGTCCAAAAGTTATCTAGTCAGCTGACCACATCACAAGAAAAGGTATTATGAACCTATGAATGTGCGAACATGTGAAATAGGAACCAGGAGTAGAACATTCGGCCTGTTGAGCCTCCTCTGCTATTCAATAAGATCATGGCTGATTTCTTTGTATTACTAATTCCCATCTACCCCTGATAACCTTTGATTCCCTTGCCTAACAAAAAGCTATCTACCTCCATCTTAAAGATATTCAATGACCCCCCCCCCACACCTCCTTCTGAGGCACTGAGTTCCAAAGTCGCAGAATCCTCTGAGAGAAAACATTTCTCCTCAGCTGTGTCCTGAAAGGGTGCCCCCTAATGTTAAAACTGTGCCCCCTAGTTCTGGACTCACCCACAAGAGGAAACATCATTTCCACATCCACCTTGTTAAGACAGTTCAGGATCTTATGTACTTCAATCAAGCCACTCCTCACTCTTCTAAACTCCAGTGGAAACAAGCCCAGTCTGTCTAACCTTTTCTCATAAGACAACCCACTCAATCCAGGTGTCAATCTAGTAAACCTCCTCTGAACCGCCTCTAGCATTAACATCCTTTGTTAAATAAGGAGACCAAAACTGCACACAGTATTCAAGATGTGGTCTCACCAATGCCCTGTGTAACTGAAGTATAACATCCTTCCTTTTATGTTCAATTCTTCTCGTATTGAAGGATAGCATTCCATTAGCCTTATGAATTATTTGCTGGACCTGGGTACTAACTTTGTGTGATTCATGCATGAGAACGCCTAGATCCCGCTGCACCTCGGAATTCTGCATTCATTAACCATTTAAGTAATTCTCTGCTTTTTTTATTTTTCCTACCAAAGTGAACAACTTCGCATTTTCCCATATTGTGCTCCATCTGCCAGATTTTTGCCCACTCACTCAACCTATCTATACCTGTTTGCAACTTCCTTATGTCCTCTTCACAACATACTTTCCTACCTATCTTTGTATCATCTGCAAATTTAGCTACCATGTGTTCGCTGCCCTCATCTAAGCCATTGATATAAATTGTAAAAAGTTGAGGCCCCTGCACAGACCCCTGCGGGACTCCGCTTATGACATCCTGCCAATCCATTGACAGGAAAATGATCCATTTATGCATACTGTCTGTTCTCTCCCAGCTAGCCAATCTTCTATCCATGCTAATGTGTTACCCCCCATTCCATGAGCTTGTATTTTCCGCAATAACCTTTGATGTGGCACCTTATCGAATGCCTTCTGGAAATCCAAGTACAGTACATCTTCAGGCTCCCCTTTATCTACGACACGACTTACTCCTTCAAAGAACTCCAATAAATTGGTTAAACATGATTTCCCTTTCACAAAACCATACTGACTCTTCCCAATTACCTTGAGTCTTTCTAAGTGCCCAGCTATAATCTCCTTAATAATCGATTCTAGCACCTTCCACATGACCAACATCAGGCTAACTGGCCTATAGTTTCTGCCTCCCTCCTTTCTTGAATTGATGGGTTATATTTGCTACTTTCCTGTCTGATGGAACCTTTCCAGAATCTAGCGATTTTTGGAAAATTAGCATCAACACGTCTACAACCTCATTAGCTACCTCTTTTAAGACCCTAGGATGAAGTCCATCAGGATCTGGAGACTTATCAGCCCACAGCTCCAACACTTTGCTCAGTAAGGCTTCCCTAGTGATTTGTAATTTCACCAAGTTCCCCTCTCCCTTCCACCTCTTGATTTACGGCTATTACTGGAATGTTTCTTGTATCCTCTATCATGAAGACAGAAGCAAAATATTTGTTAATTTCATCTGCCATTTCCTTATTATCTACTATTAACTCACCATCCTTGCTCTCTATAGGACCAACACTTACTTTACCTACTCTTTTCCTTTTAAATACCCGAAGAAGCTCTTACTATCTGTTCTTACATTTTTAGCTAGTTGCCTCAAAATTAATTTTTCTCCTCATTAACCTTTTAGTCATTCTCTGCCATTCTTTATATTCTGACCAATCATCTGACCTGCCACTCATCTTTGAGCAGTTGTATGCTTTTTCCTTAAGTTTGATGCTTTCCTTAACTTCTTAACCAAGGATGGTGACTCCTCCCCTTAGAATATTTTTTTATCATAGAAATGTACTTATTCTGAATATTCAGAAATATCCCCTTAAATGTCTCCCACCGCTCCTCTATTGACCTATCCTCTAGCCAAGTATCCTGTTCACTTCAGCTAGCTCAGCTCTCATGCCCACATTGTTGTCCTTATTTAAGTTTAAAATACTAGTCTTAGACCCACACCTTTCTTTTTCAAACTGGATATAAAGTTCAGTCATATTGTGGTTGCTGCTACCTATGTTGTCTTCACTTGGGTCATTAATTAACCCTGTCACATTACACAATACCAAGTCTAATGTAACTTGCTCTCTGTTTCCAGAACGTGCTGTTCTAAGAAACTGTCTCGAAAACATTCTGTGAACTCCTCATCCAGGCTACCACTGCCACTCTGAATTTTCCTGTTTATATGTAGATTAAAATCACCCATGATTATTGTCATCCCTTTATTCACTCAATATTTCTTCTTGTATATTTTGTCCTACATTGTGGTTACTGTTAGGGGGCCTGTAGACCACTCCCACTAGTGACTTCATTCCCCTACTATTCCTCATCTCCACCCAAACTGATTGTACATCCTGATCTTCAGAATCAAGGTCATCTCTAACCATTGCACAGTTGCCCTCTTTGATTAATAGTGCTACCCCTCCACCTTTACCTAGCTTCCTATTCTTATTGAATATCAAACACCCTTCAATATTCAGAACCCAATCCTTCTCATTCTGCAGCCACATCTCTGTAATGGCTATCAGATCATTCTTCTTTACTTCAATGTGCGCTGTCAATTCATTTACTTTGTTATGAGTGCAGATGAACTGTAAGGAGATACGAGAAAAATGTAATTTTAGTTATATTGCCATTTCTTTAATTCCTTCACTTTCTGTATTTCTCCGCAACCAAAATAACAGGCAGGGGGCTTGCTTTTCAGGCATCTTCCAGAGTTACCAGGTTATTTTTTAGTTGTTCATGGGTTGACCTAGCCAGCACTTTTCGCCCATCCCTATTTGCACTTGAGAAGGTGGTAGTGAACTTCTTGAACCACTGCAGTCCATGTAGTGAAGGTACACTCACAGCAATGTTTCATCTAATTTCTATTTGCTGTGCATGGTCAGTTTGTCGCACTGCACGATCTTGCCAAGCATGTGTGCATAGTAAGGGAACATTGGTTATGCATGGCCTGTTCTCTGCACAGCACATTTAGGCAGCACAGCTTAGAGGAATCATTGTGCCACAGTGCTGTTAGGTAAAGAACCCCAGGATTTTGATTTAACAGTCAGGGTGGTGTGTAACTCAGAGAGGAACTTTACAGGCGGTGGTGTTCCCATGTGCCTGCAGCTTTGTTCTTCTAGGTGATAGAAGTCATGGGTTTAGACGGTGCTGACAAAGAAACCTTGGCGAGTTGTTGCAGTGTATTTTGTAGATGGTACACTCTGCAGCCACTGCGCACAGATGGCAGAGGGAGTAAATGTTTAAGTTGATGGATTAGACACCAATCATGTCAACTGCTTTGTGATAGAGGGTGTCAAGTTTCTTGAAAGTTGTTGAAGCGGCACTCATCCAAATGAATAGAGAGTATTCCATCATACTCCTGACTTGTACCTTGTAGCTGTGGAAAGATTTTGGGGAGTCAAGAGGTAAGTTACTTGCTGAAGAATATCTAGCCTCTAAACTACTTTATAACTACAGCATTTATAGGGCTGATACAGTTAAGTTTCTGATCAATGGTGACCCACCCAGGATGTTGATGGTGCAGGATTCGGGGATGGTAATGCTGTTGAATGTCAAAGGAGATGGTTAGATGCTCATATTGGAATGGTTATTGCCTGGCATTTGTGTGGTGCAAATGTTACTTGCCATTTATCAGCCCAAGTTTGAATGCCTGAGAGGAAGGTGTGTTGACTACTCTTTCTCCTCAAATCCATCAGAAAATATCTTGTTTCCACTTAGTACTTGCCCAGTGTGGCAAAAGTTTGGGGTACAGCTTTAAGCTGGTTAGCAGCATTGTGTTACTGGATCATTCCTAGGAAATTGCACTTAAAGGAATACATTATGACACAGCCGATGGTAAAGTCTAAGTTGCTCAAATCCCAGAGGGAAACTTGAAACAACTGCCATTACCCACTTTTTGCAAATTGTATGTTTCAAGATGCAGGCTTTGAATTCAGTAGTAATAAGACCACCAAGTCTCAAGTGGTTTTTTTTAATAAAACTAAATTAAGCATATATTAATAAAAGAAAAATTGTAAGCACATACATATGTCTACAAAATTACTACTATAATAACTACAAAAATCACCTAATTAATCTGACTCTCAGTTATACCCCCATTAAGGCAACAGTAAAACTCATAGATTTAAAGAATCACCTGGCAGAGCTCACCATGGACAGTCACATTCAAAATGAGTTTCTTTCAGCTCTGGTTCCTTGCAGACAGACTTGAGGTTAACATGCTGGATCTTAAAATGCCTCTGCCTTACATACAGTCTCCTTTCTCCTTTATACATATTTCTCTCTTTGAATGTAAATTTTCCATTGTATTACCAGGTTTTTAATTTTACCTCTTTAACAATAACATCCTTTGATTCCACCCATTTTATTAGTAAGCTGGAAAAAAAAATAAACACACCGCCTGGATTCTTCTAAATAGGTGCAAGATTTCACCCATTCTTTTGAATGGTTTATTTAAAAATGTAAATTGCCCCCATAACACCTATGTTTCTAAACTTCCCCATGTTTATCTAATTATCATTTCAAACCACCTACTTTTTATATATCAAAGCACCCAAACTAGCTGGCTTTAATCGAATTAAGACACACATAGACAAACACATAGACTCAGAGCCCACTAAAACTCTATATTTTAAAAAATAATTCCATCAATATTATAGACATTAGTCTCTCCATGACAAATGAAAGAAGCTTGACACTGTCCAGGACAAAGCACCCCACTTGATTGGCAACACATCCACAAACATTCACTCCCTCTACCACCGATGCACATTAGCAGTAGTGTGTTCCATCTACAAGATACACTGCAGGAATTCACCAAGAATCCTTAGACAGCACCTTCCAAACCCACGACCACTACCATCTAGAAGGACAAGGGCAAGAGCAGCAGATAGATGAGAACACCACCACCTGGAAGTTCCCCTCCAAATACTCATCATCCTAACTTGGAAATATATTGCCGTTCCTTCACTGTCGCTGGGTTAAAATCCTTGAACTCCCTCCCCAGCACACACCACATGGACTGTTCAAGAAGGCAGCAGTTCAAGAAGGCAGCTCACCATCACCTTCGCAAGGGCAGCTAAGGATGGGCAATAAATGCTAGCCCAGCTAGCGAAGCCCACATCCCATGAATGAATAAAAAAAATTTTTGTTGTGTACTGAAGAGCAAGGTGGAATACCTCAACACAGGAGCAAATGTAACATTGACCATAAGAAGCATGCCTTATATTTGCGATAGACAGACTGTGGCAGGTTATAATGAAAGACAATTTTATTTGCTGAATTTAAGATTTACATTTTGTCACAGTAGATATTTTATATTTTTAGATACAGAGTCTGGAGGAAAGTTTACAAAGTATCAACCTCCAAACTGCAAAATTGAAATCAGACTTCCGTGTCGCTCAACAGGAAAATGAGGCATTGAAACAGGAAGTGATGTCATTGCACAAAGAGCTACAGACCACCAAAGATAAGGTATAACTCAATTTAAATATTATCTGAATTCTTTCAGTCTATAACATTTTTAAACAAGTTTGATGTGTGTATAACTTTGTGTGTGTGAGCGCATGCATACAGATGAAGTTAGCATTAATGTATTGGACATTTTTGAAAAGAAATCCAATCTAAGGCTAAGTGTAAATTGCAATGAGAACTTTATTCAGTTAATCCTCACCTTCCTGACATTTTAGTCCAAATGCTGACATTTGCTGTAATAGGGTATAATACCAGATGTCTTCTGATATTCAGCTAAATGTAACTTCTTTGTTACTGAACTTATACAAAAAAGTGCCAGTGGGAACATCATAACCAGGCCCAATCACGTCCTTCCCCCAATGAAATTCACATTCGAATAAAGTCACTTCATAAACCCAGCCTCTTTTCCCCTTCTCTTTCATAGGTAGGCAATAGATAATCCAAGATTGAGGCACATCAAGCTGCAATCGTGTGCATTTCAGGAACCGGTTGTCATGGTGATAAATGAAAAAGAGGAGGAGAAAAAAATAACAAATAACTTGTCTCTGCCTATTTCAAAACTATCACAAAGAAAGCATTTCTGATGATTTATATAAGTGTATGTTTCCTTTCTGTGACTTTCAGAATCAGGTGCTAGAGCTGACTTTACATTCTGCAGATTTTCACCACCAGAAGAAAATGTTTTACCAGGATGATCTGGCTCGACTGGTGGAGGAGGAACAGAAATTTCTACGGCAGGAAAATGAGAGGCTGCAGAAAGAGGGACAGCACACAAAAGGAGAGCTACAGCAGGCAAGGGGGAAGGTAATTGAGAAAATAAACCAACAGTTTCCTGAACCTTGATTGACTTCACAGGCCTGGATTTTTCCAAGGAGGCAGGGGGTTCTGCCGCTGGGGCCAGAATCAAGCAGGGGCTCAATCCTGCTTCAGTGGGCTGCGGGACATATGGTTGCATTTTGTGGGTGAGAGCCAATCAAGTGACAGCCTCCAGGCCTGCATTCCAATTAAGGATGGAAGTCTGCCCCTAAGACCTGTAAGCCCAATCAAAGGGCTGGCAGCTCAGCAGCACCACTCGAAGTGGTGGCCACTGTTGGAGCAGCACCTGGATGAAGAGGATGCATAGATGGACATATGCCCTCACAACCAGCCGAGTAGGGTTCAGGGCCCAGTCATACAGGCCCCGGAAGGCAGTGGGGGAGGGTTGCTGAGGGCAGATATGGGGGGGATGAGTCCAGCAGGCTGACCTAATAATGATATCCAGATGTATTACAATGAGGTTCCTGACATCCAATTGCAGGAAACGCGCCCCACCGTCAGAGAGCTGAGCGGTTGATCACAAACTGGTTTCACGCCATTGTGAAACTGATTCTGCCATATTGTCCACTCACACCACCGAACATGCCTGACGCCAGACAGAAAATCCGAGCCTCAATATACATTGGAGCACTAGCCCCTAATTTAGTTTAAATTAATTTAATCTAAAATCATCTGTGTACTGTCATCTTCACATTTCACCATCACCTCATTGCTTCTGTCTTACCTTTGCAATCTCGTTCAACCTGCTGTCAATGCCTATACCCTTCGATTCTGTAACTCTGGCCTTTTGTCCCGCTCTTGGTTTTGCCATTGGTGGCGAGGTCTTCAGCAATCATGGCCCTACTTTCTGGGATTCCCTCCTTAAATCCTTCCTCCTCTCCACTTTACCACCACACCACTGTCTGCCCTGTAAAGTAATGTCATTGGATTAATAATCCTGAGGTTTAGCCTTATGTTCTGGGGACACAGGTTAAAATCTGTGGCAGCTGGTGGGAGTTTAAATTCAATTATTTTTTTTAAAAATCTGGAATTGAAAGTTAACATCAGTGACGGGACCATGAAGCTATCACAATGGCCAATACACGTTTTTAGCAATGAATTTTGTATAACAAGACTACATGTAATAATGAATTGGCAACAAATTGGGCCTTGGTTGAAATTTGCAAATGATAAGATTGCATGTTTTTTTCTCTTTTTCACAGATCAAACATCTGGAAGCTGCAATTTTAACACTCAAACACCAGAAACTCTATAACAAGTCTACCATGTTGAAAGCTGCTGAACAGGAGAAACTCTGTCTGAAGAGGGATTATGATCAGATTCAGAAAGAGCTCAACAAGAAGGTAGGGTATGAAAATAATGAGGAATTCAATATCACTGTTTTATGATTAGCTTAGAGTGTAGAAAAATGGCTTAGACCTATCATGTAACAGTGCCCCAAGTCACTTTACAGAAGATTGGGTGAACACTGAGCAGAAAAATGTGATCCAAGAGGCAAGCTTCGAAAAGACTTGAGGGAGTGAGCAATGGTGGCAAGGCAAAGAGGGCTTCAACATGGAGTGGCAATGAATGGTGGGGTAGAGGGAACGTAAGACTCTTGCCAGATAAAAGTTGGATAAGTGGAATGGGTGCTGTGACATATTGCAGAAAGGTTTTTTTTTTAAGAGGTCAGGTAGAATTTTGAGACTGAAACAAGGATTGTGAATTGAGTAATGCTGTAAAACTGGGAACCAGTGAAATTTGGTGAGGTACAAGGGCGGTAGGGATTTGGGACTCCGTGCAGGAGAGAGGCCACAGATTCTTGGATGAGTTGGAATTTTATGCAATGGTAAATCTGCGTAGGCTATCACGAAGACCATTAAGAAATAGATCTCAAGATATCAACTGCTCTGATAAGAGTTTTGGTGGCAGTGGGGTGAATTGGGGATGGGAAAGTGGTATTCCAGTACTGAAAATGTATTCTTGGTAGTGGATCAAATATGAGGTCAGGGTTAGCAAAAATACAAAGTTGTGAACTATCAGGAATGGAGATGGAATCAGCACTTGAGGTGCAAACCTTCTAATAGAAGCCAAACATAATGGCTGGACAAAGCTCTGCTTATCTGAGACTTTGTGCTGGATAAACAGACAAGTTGAATCATATAATCGTGGGTGATGACTAAGCTTGTTTGTTATTGGTATACTAAACCCTTGTTTAATGGTGTATTATGAAGATATGTATATTAATATGAAGTAAGGTATGGTTATGGATATAGTGTTGGTGTATACCGAAGGTGACAGTCCTGACATTGCAACCATTGCAGGAAATGACTAATTTCACTGGGGATAGGTAGGAATATATATAATAAAGGATAATTTTACAATGGACCATAGAGGAGAAGCAGTGGAGAGGCATATAATAATTGATCCTATTAAACAGTGCAAAGAGATCCAAATGTGCTAGTGTGTTATAGTTGCAGTTGTATAGGGTGAAATTTATGTGCTTGAGAACTTGAATGAAAGGGAGTTGAGAGGGCAAGCAAAAACTTGTGATGAAGTTTACTTGTCTGCTTTTGAAATGTTTCTGCATGCCAGCTAAAATTAAATGTGTTAACATGTTATTAAAATAGTTTGAACATCAAGAAAGGATAAAAATGTATCTTCAATAAAGCTGATTTGTTACTTTAAGATCCTGACACCACTATGCATTCAGTCAGAAGCCAAATCAGAATGTTGTGCCAAAATCAAATAATTTCTTCTTGAGTTCAGTGTAGTCTCCATTCCTGACACAGAACTAATTCTCTTAACAGACTAATCTGATATCCTCACTTGAACACGAACTGAAAGTCCTCAGTGTGGAGAATGAAATGCTACAAAAGAAACAGGCAAGCTTGGAGAACCAATTAGTGGAGACTAGTGACAAGGTATGCACTATGAAACTGAGAAAAATATGATGGCTTGGATTTTGCAATAGCAGGTGACGGTGAAACTGTCAGCATTCGCCACAATTGCTCCACAGGGCTGATGATAACTTCAGGAGTCCACACATGCACAGAATAACAGAAATCCAGAAGTTGCTTTCAATGATCAACGCTCCTACAGAGTGTATGTTGTTGAAGACACCCTCCCCACGCTGCTCCCTCCCACGCGCCCCACACCGAGTGTAATCCTTAAGCAGTAAATTGATGATAACTTCTACTTTTACACCATCAGTCTGGTTGTAAAAGTCCTGAAAATTTACTCCTTATTGAATGGGGTGTGACTGGATTTTTTTAACTAGCGTATTAAGTTGTTAATTACTATCAAACACCCTCACTGGCCCTGAAAAGCTAATTTTATTTTTGTAGAATGCCAAATTTCTCCATTATAATTTTTTAAAAATACAATTTTAAAATAAAAAAAATAAAAATTTTAATTTTATTTTAGCTTCTATCTTAATCCAATCAATCACTTATTTCACTATTGCAGAATTGAAATTAAAAGTGAAGGATAATCAGTACTTTTAACTTTGGTTTGCTATCTGTGCAAACATTTGAATATGATAGGCTGCTTATACTGCTTACTGACACCACTGCTGCTGGATGCCCGGAGATTCCCTTGACCTGGTGCCACATTTACATTGCCATTGGGGAAAGGGATGTCCGCTAGATCCTTGCGAGCAATTTTCTTCAAGATCAGCACTGAGCACATTGCTTCACCACTGACCGTAAAATCCCAGCTCAATGGAATCAATTTTAAAATTACTTTTTATCCTTTTACTCCAATCTGACTAATTCTTAATAAAACTAGCTGAAAGTTGTGATCCTGAATGGTTTATAATTTCAAACAAAGGAATAGACAGATGTTAAAATATGAAAACAAGCCATTCATTCCAACCCATCTGTGTGAGCATTTATCCTTCATATCAGAAAATAATATTGATCACAATTTACCCATTCTGTTCCCTTCATCCTTATTTCATTCATTCAGCTGTCCAATCGAATGTTGAATCTTGACTTAGTTTTTGCCTCAGTCAATAACTCTGCAGGTAAATTCCTGCACAACTCTTTGTAAAGAAATTGCTCCTGCTCTTTGTTCTAAATTTCGTACATTTGACCCTGTATATATAACTTCCCATTCTAGATCCCTCAACTGTTGAAACAGTTGCTTTTATCTACCCTATCCTATCCTTTCAAAATTTTAATCACTTTTCTCATACTGCCATAATAGCTGTTTGTTCTAATGAAAAATGCACTATTTTTCACGTTCTTCATAATATTTCTATTTCTCCATACCAGGTAGCGCCATGGTGAATCTGTATTGTATCTCTCTAAAGTCTCAATATCATTGCTGTAGTTTGAAGCCAAGTGCTGCACACACTACTCTAACTGAGGTCTTAATTAGCTTTCATGCAGGCTCCGCATTAGTTCCTTATATATAATATATCTTTACATGTATTATTTATTTGAGTAAACCTCTGCATAAAGCCTCATGGGATCTTTTTACATTAAAGTTGGTATATCAGTTAAAGTTTCTGCTAATAGGTATGTGGAACACAATGGGCAGAATCGTCCCAGAAATCGGCAAAAGTCCAAAATCAGGCAGGGTAAGCAGCATTGGACCCGCTGACAGCAATGGCAGCTGCTTCCACCAGATCGTGTGGCACTTTGGAAAAAATGCAAAGGCATGGGTTTCACATCAGATTGTTGGCAGTACGGCCTCTGATTTGCCCACCCTATAGTGACCTCAAGTTTACAATAATTCGGGAACCATATTTAAAGAGCTAGCACTCGCTGAGGGATCGGAAGCTGCTGGAAAGACATGGCTGCCAAAGGGAGGAAAAGTGCTGCCCCCAAATTTAGCGACACCTCCCTCAAACGCCTACTGTATGCAGCGGAGGCCCACCATGATGTCTCTACCCCCTCTCTAGGCAAAGACCACCAATCCAGCATAGGAGGCAATGGCAGCGGTGGTCAACATCAAAAGAGGACAGCTACCCAGTACCGAAAGAGGATGAATGATCTCCTCCATTCTGCCAGGGTAAATCATTCTTCCACAGGGATCTCACTCACTGCCTGTTCAAGGGACATTAGCATTCATTCTCTCTCTCACACCTTCATCTGCTCTGTGGATTGTGTCCTCATCCCGTCCATGGGTACCACTCAGCACCCACCTTTACCTTAACCTTTTCATCTGGCCTGGCAGGCGTCCTGCTTACACTCTCCATCTACATTCATGCAGGACAAGCTGCCACACAACAAAAGGGAGAGGTTGCAGACTGGTGGAGGAATGGCTGACATTAAGGTCCTCGCAGACTTTGAAAATAAAGCCATCAAGCCGGCCGGCGACCATCTGGACTGTTGCTGTGCTGACGGTGAGGTCAGCGGCGCTCAACCAACTGAGGATTCAGCAGTGCAAAATCCATCAGACAACCATGCCGCGAGTGAGGTCCCCTGTTCCGCAGTCCCCTGCCATGCATCAATTATCTCTCCTTGCTTTTGCAGGCACATCTGGGAAGCAGCCAAGGGGGTCCACATGCCAGGTCCTCGACTCCAGCCTGAGGATATCACGGAGGAGGAATCTGCACACACCAACATTGAAGACTCATCGCAGCGCTCACCCACATCCTCCACCAGCGCAGAGACACACATCTCAGTGGGGCCTAGTTCTAGAGTAACCTCAGGTTTACAATCTGGTGAGCACACTGTCTGATGCACAACAGGCAGAGGCAGGGACTTCCCAGGTTTCCGGCGCTCTGAGGACTGCTGGAGGCCAGAAATCTGCTGAGTCCAGGTCAGATGAGGGGCATCTGGACTGAGTTATATCTTAATTGCTGGAGTTGCAAAGGCAAGCTCTGGAACATCAGGAAGGGATGTCCGCGGCTATCCTCAGATTGCAAGACACGATGGAGGAGACCGCCTTCAGTGTGAGGTGATAGTGCAGGCATGCCAATGCACTGAGGCCAATGCTGATAGGATAGCAGCCGCCATGGACACCTTGGTCCAGGACATTGGTCCTGCACTGCTACAGGAGTTGCACTTCATCACTGAGGCACTTTCAGGTATCCATCAGTGACCGCAGCACCTCCAACTCAACAGACCAAAGAGGGTGCCACTGCAACACAGCAAGACCCTGAAAGGAGGCCTGGGCCCTCCTGGTCTCGGCCCTCCAGAGGACGCCCACCAAAGTTATCACAGACAGGGTGTAGCTGTCAGCAGGCTGCCTCCACCATTGCCTTGGATGTCTGGGCAGTACCAAAACGTAGCAGCAGGTTTAGAAAGGACAAGCAGATTTAGTTGCAGAAAGTGTATGGGTGTTAATCACTTGTACTTAATGTTGACCATTGTAAATACACTCCCAAAAATGTCTCCTTGTCTATGGCTCCTTGTTATATTAAGCAGTGTTCATGTCAATCAGATGTGAAATCTTGTTTCCTGCACAAAACAAAGGCTACTGTCGCATTCCAGGGTCTCTTCCCTGTGCAGAGTGGAACCTATTCAGCACAGTGATTGTCTGTCTTCAAAGTCACTGACCGGATTAGTAATGTGTGCACCTCCATGTGGCTTGTGTTTGCTTCAAGAATCTCATACCCAAGCATCACTGGGTTCCATGTTGTTCTCTGTGTGCTCTCAGCACCTTGCAGACAGGGCTTCACCCTCTTCTCAACACCATCCCTGACAACTGAAGCTGTGGTGATGAAGGCTGCCAAAGGATCAAGTTGTCTTAAAGTCCATGTGCCTGCTATTTCTCAGAAGCATCTCAATGATCTGAGCCTCTTCACAGAGCAAATGTGCACTGCTCTTAGCCTGTCAGGTGTTCCCAGGTGCAATGTGAAGATCTCAGGAGTATGCTCACTGCATCTCATCATCCTCCTGGAATCTTGTGACAATGAGGGCCTCACGACTACGACTGCCTTGTCTGGCCAGTGCAATGGCTTTATCACCTGCACCCTCACCTTCTAGGACCTCATCACCCACATTCCCTTCCACTTCCTCCTCATCAGAGGATGCGTGCAGCTCTCACATCTCCTCATCATCGAGGTCCTCCCCCGCTTTGGATCGCCAGGTTGTGTAATGCGCGGCAAGCCACTACGTTGTGCCATGTCCTCTGAGGAGTGTACTGGAGTGCTCTGCTAGATCTGTCCAGGCACCAGAGCCTCATTTTCAGGATGCAAATGGTGTGCCTAACCAAACTCCAGGTTGTGGTATGAGCTTTGTTGTACCTTCTCTCACTAGGGGTCTGAGACCACCACAAGCACGTCATCAGTGATGTCTTTTGTGGGTAGCCCTTGACCCCAGGAGGCAACCCTGCATCTTGTGTGTTCCCTGGAAGATGTCAGGGATCTGAGACCTGCTGAGGATGTACGAGTCATGGACACTCCCCGGGTATCTTGCACACACCTGCATGATCCCTTTATTATGGTCGCAGACATGCTGAACATTGAGAGGATGGAAGGCTTTGTGGTTCACATACTGGACTGCTTTTTGCCAGGGAGATTTAAGAGCCACGTGGGTGAAGTCAATGGCACCCTGCACCTGTGGGAATCCAGAAATCTAAGCAAATCCCAGCTCTCTTGCTTCCTGGCTTGCCTGATCCCTGTTGAAATTGACAAAGGTGTGTGCCTTGGCAAAAATAGTGTCCCTGTCCTCCTGGATACATTTGTGGGTGGAGGTTTGTGAGATTCCGCAAAGGTCCCCAGTGGAGCCCTGGAAGGAGCCACTGCTGTAGAAACGGAGTGCAGTGATAACTTCAAATGCCACTGGCAGTGGATGCCCTCCGAGTCCCCATGGTGCCAAATCCTGCAGAAGTTGGCATATATGTGTGACCAGTTCCCTTGACTTGCACAGGTGTCAGTAATACCAGTTCATGATCATCTGCGGATAGCACATACGCCGTCTGTGGATCCTGGGTCTAGCAAAGCTAGATGGCTCTGAGGTTCATTCTCTGTGTGCGGAGGAGGCCCTGCCGCCCCTTGGTCTTCACAGTTCTGCTCCTCCTACAAAACTACAAATTCTGGAAATCTGAAAGCAAAATAAACGCAGAAAATATAAACCAGGTAAGTGAGCCAGGTGCCCTGGTTGCATTCTTCTCCTCCTCCTCTCCTGCTCATAAGCAATCAGGCAGACAGCGAGATCACAAGAGTCCATTTTCCTGATGGTCTCCTCACTGCAGTATCAAAGAGAGAGCTGCAAGGGTCAGTAATTGTTTCCTAAGGACCGCTCTTGGTCAAGTCATCACCTGCACCTGCCTCTCAAGGCCCCTTTAACGTATGCCAGAGAGTCCAGGCCACCACATGATGTGCAGTGTTTAGTCCATATGATGGTTCACCATGCCCACATCCAGCACCGCCCCACACCACATGACTGAGTGGCGACAGCTTTGGCCACTCAACTGCATCCTGAACTCTCATCTCAGAAGCAGGTATTTTCCCTACCTGGACTCCAAGGCTTCACGGTTTGCTTGTACCATGACGGTGACTTTTCAATGTCAACTGAAACATAATGCAAGGGACGAGGTGTGCACCCCTCCATCGGCGTTCGATGACCACATTTCCCAACAGGATCCTCAGGCTTGTCCAATCTTGCAATGGTTCTGCAGCAACTTTGCATTCATTCGAGTTTGGAGTGTGCATGTGAGCAGTTAACAGTAGAGAAGTTGAGCGCAAACACATGCAGGGTTGCAGGGAGGGATGGAAGAAAAGGGCCAGGCTAATGCCAAAACATGTCAAATATGAGCACTCCACCGCAGCTGACAACATTTGCTTGAGCTCAATTGACAATCATTGGCATTGTGAGGAATTAGTGCGGCTTGAATGGGCACACTTGCTTGACTAGGCTGACTCCAAGCATGTCAATTGAGCTCAAGCAAACGCTGTCAGCTGCAGCAGAGTGTTTATCTTTGATGTGTTTTGGCATTAGCCCAGCCCTTTGCTTCCACCCCTCCCTGCAGCCCTGCATGTGTTTATGCTCAAGCCTCAGTCGGTACTGCCATGAATCGCCCCCAAACTTTGTAGCCCTTTCCCCAAGGTTCCCTTCTCCCCGGCACTGTCACCCTTGCCCTGGCACTACAAGCCAGCCACGAAGATGCCGCTGTGGAGACTAGCTTGTGCCCCCACAACCCTGAATCTGCAGAGCCGCTGGGATCATCGTGGGCGCTGCACAAGTTTGCATGCACTCACCTCCAAGTTCCACTCGAAGTTGAGGTCATCAGGTGCACGCCTTTTAAAGGCAGTTGTAAATCACGCCACCGTGAAATCACACTGGCATGGGATTTAAATTTGAGGTGGGGTTTGATTCTGGTGTGTGGCTATAATGAGATTAAAATTAAGCTCCTGATGTTTGACAGCAGAAAATGCGACCCGCCATTGTCCAGGGGAGGGGGTCAATCCTATCCTGGATTTACGTCATTGGGAAACGTGACTAGGACCTTCTCGCAAGATTCTCTGAACACGCCTGTCATGATCAGGCACAGAAAATCCTGGCCTATCACTTTTACATTTCTAATTCTGGGTCCTGAGATCAATTGTACGTCTCCATTTGCAATTCTGGCAGTGATCAGCTTGCTCAGCACAGAGCAGGCACTTTGAGCTTTCTTAGCTTGTGTGGTTATTATACTGGCTGTTGTCTATACCCACTGAATTATTATGGGGTAATTTTTAAAATTGTAAACACTTAAGTGAATACATTGTGAAAATATGGATAATGCCTTGTTATGCTATTAGTTGCTAGCTTTACAGACTGCATATATGACCATATACTATGTGGCAGTGGTGACAGGGAAAATGTTCAGAGAAGATAGTAATTTGTTTTGATTGTAATGCTTTATTGAATGTGCAAAGCCACACTTGGCTTGTAGGGAGTGAGTACTCCTTGATATTGAGCACAAATGAAATCTTTGGTTGAGTCTTAAAAATTATAACACCAGCTTTCTCCAAAACCCAGAGCACCATTGAATGTGTGCAGGTATATATGCAATTGAAAGCAACACATACAAATGTGAATATTTTAACTGTTAGTAGAAGCAGAAGAATCTGGTTGCAGTGAGCAAACTATGCTGGAACCAAAAACAAACGGAATCTGAGAAAGGTTTCCTTGTTCTGTACCATATCTGGAAATCAGAAGAAGGATTTAGAAAGTTAAGATTCCTATACAATAATCATCTGTATCATGAGGTCCAAATTATCTGTAAATAGAGTATTTTTAAAAAACAGGCCATATTGAAGCTTCAAAGAAAATGCTGGAAAACCTAAAGGCAATTTCATTTTGAAAATTTTCTTCTAGAAACAGAATGCTATAGAATTTACTGATGTATCTTTTGAATAACCAGAAGTTAAGTTGGGCTTTATCAAAAATATATCATTTTCCATAGCAAAGAATCTTTTTAATGTGTAGTCTTTGATTTCTAGGTGAGTTTTAACTTAAGGGTTCAGTTGTCATTTTAAAGTTTGAATAATAAACCGACTCAAATTGCATGATGAAGAGATACTCGAATCAAAATGACATTGTGCAACTCGCTCAAATACTTCACACAAATGGTGAATTTTCTTATTGCATTTTTTACTTAGTTGCTACAGTCAAATTCAAGCCTGACATTTACCCAGGCACAGAATCTTTGCGAACTACAACAACTGCGGGAACAGGTCTGTACCATGGTGCCTAAAGAACAATTAGCACAGCTCCAGCAACGTCTGAGCCTCGAGGAAGTTCAATGCCGTCAACTGCAAGAGCATCTGGACAAGAAAGTCACGGAATGCAATACACAACAGGTAAATATCAAGCTATAATCTAGGTTGTACTAGCACTTCCTATCACTTTATGTGCGCATTTAGAAATAATCCAGATAATCACAAAAATGTAAGTTACTGGGGTGATGTAATTTGTAGTACCATTTTCTGATAGTTGGTTTAGATTCATTGAGGTCTACTGCACAGAAGAAGGCCCTTCAGCCCATCAAGTCTCCGCCAGTCAAACAAGTACCTAACTATTCTAATCCTATTTTCCAGCACTAGGCCTATAGCCTTGTATGCCATGGCATCGCAAGTGCACATCCAAATACTTCTTAAATGTTGTGAGGGTTCCTGCCTCTACTACCCTTTCAAACAGTGAGTCCCAGATTCCCACCACCCTCTGGGTGAAAAAATTCTTCCTCACGTCCCCTCTAAACCTCCTGCCCTTTACCTTAAATCTATGCCCCCTGGTTATTGATCCTTCCATCAAGAGGAAAAGTTCTTTCCTGTCAACCCTATCTATGCCCCACATAATTTTATACAACTCAATCATGTCCCTCCTCAATTTCCTCTGCTCTAGGGAAAATAACCCCAGTCTAAACCAATCTCTCCTCATAACTAAAACTCTCTAGCCCAGGGAACATTCTGGTAAATCTCCTCTGCACTCTCTCTCTAGTACAATCACATGATGTGGATTCCAGAACAGCACGCAATACTCTAGCTGTGGCCTAACCAGCATTTTATACAGTTCCAGCATAACCTTCCTGCTCTTATATTCTATGCCTCGGTTAATAAAGGCAAGTTTCCCATATGCCTCCTTAACCAACTTATCTACCTGTCCTGCTACGTTAAGGGAACGGTGGACATGCACACCAAGGTCCTTCTGATCCTCGGTACTTTCCAGGGTCCTACCATTCATCGTGTATTCCTGTGCCTTGTTTGTCCTGCCCAAGTGCATCACCTCACACTTATCCGGATTAAATTCCATTTGCCACTAATCAGCCCATCTGATCAGCCCATCTATATCCTCCTGTAATCTAAGGCTATCCTCCTCATTATTTACCCCCCTACCAATTTTCATGTCATCCTCAAACTTACTGATCAACCCTTCTACATTCAAGTCTAAATCTAAGGTAGCAGGACAGGTAGATAAGGTGGTTAAGGAGGTATATGGGATACTTGTCTTTATTAACCGACGCATAGAATATAAGAGCAGGGAGGTTATGCTGGAACCGTATAAAATGCTGGTTAGGCCACAGCTAGAGTATTGCATGCAGTTCTGGAATTCACATTATAGGAAGGATGTGATTGCACTATAGAGAGAGTTATATATACCACAAACAGCAAGGGACCCAACACTGATCACTGTGGAACCACACTGGACACAGGCATCCAGTCACAAAAACACCCCTCGACTATCACCCTCTGCTTTCTGCCACTCAGCCAATTCTGGATCCAATTTGCCAAATTGCCTTGGATCCCATGGGCTCTTACCTTCGTTATCAGTCTCCCATGCAGGACCTTATCAAAAGCCTTGCTGAAGTCCAAGTAGACTGCATCAAATGCATTGCCCTCATCTACACATCTGGTCACCTCTTCGAAAAATTCAATCAAATAAATTGGTCAGACATGACCTCCCCTTAACAAAACCATGCTGACTGTCCTTGATTAACCCCTGCCTCTCCAAGTGTAGATAAATTCTGTCCCTCAGAATTGCTTCCAATTGTTTCCCCACCACTGAGGTTAGACTGACTGGCCTGTAGTTGCCTGGTTTATCCCTTCCTCCCTTCTTGAATAACGGTACCACATTGGCTGTCCTCCAGTTCTCTGGCACCTCTCCTATTGCCAGGGAGGTATTGAAAATTATTGCCAGCGCCCATGCTATCTCCTCCCTTGCCTCACTCAACAGCCTGGGATACATTTCATCCTGGCCTGGAGATTTACCTGCTTTTAAGCCTGCCAGACCACTTAGAATCTCCTCCCTTTCTATGCTAATTTCTTTAATTGTATCATAGTCCTTCTGCCCGATTTCCATACCCACATCGTCCCTCTCACTTGTGAACACCGACACAAAGTATTCATTTAGAACCCTACCTACATCTTCTGGCTCCACACACAAATTACCACTATGGTCCTTAATGGGCCCCACTCTTTCCCTAGTTATCCTCTTACTCTTAATGTACTTGTAAAATAGCTGTATTTTCCTTTATTTTACCTGCCAATGTTTTTTCATGCCCCCTTTTTGCGTTCCCCCTACACATTCTATACTCCTCTAGGGCTTCCACTGTTTTGAGCCCTCGGTATCTGCCATAAGCCTCCCTTTTTCTCTTTATCCAATCCTGTATATCCCTTGACATCTAGGGTTCCCTGGATTTGTTGGTCCCACCCTTTATCTTTACTGGAATATGTTGGCCCTGTCCTCTTCCTATTTCCTTCTTGAATGAGCCCCACTGCTCTGACGCAGATTTACCCAAAAGTAGCTGCTCCCAGCCCACTCTGGCCAAATCATATCTGGTCTTATTAAAATCAGCCTTACCCCAATTTAGAACTCTGATTTCTGGCCCATCCTTATCCTTTTCCATAACAACCTTGAATCTAACGGAGTTATGATCACTATCTGCAAAATGCTCCACACTGATACCTCTACCACTTGCCCGGTTTCATTCCCTAAAATTAAGTCCAGGACTGTCCCCTCTCTTGTAGGACCTTCTACGTACTGGCTTAAAAAGTATTTTAAGAATTCTGCTCCCTCTTAAAAACTATAACACTAAAACTAACGCAGTTAATATTGAGGAAGTTGAAATCCCCCACTATGACTAACCTATTATTTTTACACTTCTCTGAAATTTGCCTGCATATCTGCTCTTCTATTTCTCTCTGACTGTTTGGGGGCCTATAGTACACTCCCAGCAATGTGATTGCTCCTTTTTTGTTTTTAAGCTCTACCCATATGGCTTCATTTGAGGAGCCTTCTAAGATGTCATCCCTCCTTACTGCTGTAATTGATTCCTTGATCAATATTGCAATACCCCCTCCTCTTTTACTTCCTTCCCTGTCTCACCTGAAGACTCTATATCCTGGAATATTGAGCTGCCAATCCTGCCTCTCTCAACCATGTCTCTGTGACGGCAATAACATCATACTTCCATGTGTTAATTTGTGCCCTTAACTCATCTGCCTTATTCGTCAGATTCCTTGCATTAAAATAAATACCATCCAACCATGCCAAGCTCCCTTGTGCCTTAACTGGCCTATAATTTCTATGCGTCCCATACTCACTTGCTCTCCTCTAATTTTGGTTGTGCTTCTCCCCCTGTTGAATCTTCTCTCAGGATCCTGCCCTGCCAGATTAGTTTAAACCCTCCCCAACAGCACTACCAAACCTCCATGCAAGGATGTTGGTCCCATTCCGGTTCAGGTGCAACCCGTCCACCTTGTACAGATCCCACCGCCCCCAATGTCCCAGAAATCTAAAGCCCTCCCTGCTTCACCATTTCTCCAGCCACACATTCATCTGGACTAACCTCCTATTTCTCTACTCACTAACGTATGGCACCGGAAATAATCCAGAGATTACTACCTTTGAGGTCCTGTTTTTTAATCTACTTCCTAGCTCCCTAAATTCTGCTTGCAGGACCTCATCCCTCTTTCTACCTATGTCATTGGTACAAATATGTACCACCTTCTTTATCTGTTTGCCCTCCCCCTTTAGAATGCCCTGCAGCCTTTCAGTGACATCCTTGACCCTGGCACCAGGGAGGCAACATACCATCCTGGAGTCACGTCTACGGCTGCAGAAACACCTATCTGTTCTCCTTATTATCGAGTCTCCTACTACTATTGCTCTTCCCCTTTTCCCCAGCCCCCGCCCCCCACTCACCCGCAGCTGACCCACTCTCAGTGCTATGAGCATGTCTGCACTCCCCAGAGGAACCGTCACTCTCACCGTTTTCCAACACAGAAAAATGGTCCTCGGGTGAGGTGCACCCTGGGGATTTCCTGACTACCTGCCTGACACCTTTCTTCTGACTGATGGTCACCCATTCCCTCTCTGTCTGCACTTCTTTAAGCTGTGAGGGTGACCATGTCTGAAAACGTGCTATCCACGAAACAACAACCTCGCGGATGCATCTCAGTACCTTCAGCTGCCACTCAAGCGCCGAAACTCAGAGCTCAAGTAGCTGCAGCTGGTGGCACTTCCTGTACACGTGGTCGGTCAGAGCGCAAGGAGCATCTAGGACTTCCCACATGTTGCAGGCAGTACATAACACGGGACTGAGCTGCCCTGCCATGCCTCTCGTTGAAAGAAAACACTTTAAGTTAAATACTGTAACAAATGTTAAATTATTTATGTACTTTAAATAAAATCTAGAACTCTTACCTTTCCTTAGCTTAATCTATTTTAAACTGGAGAAAAACACTTACCCATTACTCACCGATCAACTCTCACCTTTGTGCTGACATCACTTTTGAAGCTTCCATGCTCTCGGGCTGGTTCTGATTTCTCCGTCACATTCTTGCGCTATCTTGTGGTGTCACTCTTGTTATTTTCAACAAGAACTGACTGCAGGACACTCTTCCCAGACTGCTTCACCACAATGCTGACTGCAGGACACTCTTCCCGGACTGCTTCACCGCGATGCTGACTGCAGGACACTCTTTCCAGACTGCTTCACCGTGATACTGACTGCAGGACACACTTCCCAGACTCAAAAGGAACTAGATGAACATGCAGATTTTCTTATCCTTAGAACAGAATTTTTTTTCTCTAGTATTTATTCATGGGATGTGCGTGTCACTGGCTAGGCCAGCATTTATTGCCCATCCCTGATTGCCCTTGTTGAGAGAGCATTTAAGAACCAACCACATTGCTGTGGGTCTGGCTTAAAAGATTCTAAAAACAAAGAGTTGGTAGTCTTTTTATGAATTGATAACAAGAACATTAAATTTCTATTTTTTTTCTGGAATTTATGTGACAATCTTAATTTTTGTTGAATTCTTGAAAGAAAATTATTTAATTTTTGTACTGTGAAATAAAGATATGGGTTTGCAATATGTTTATTTATGTCTTTCAAGGCTGCATTAACAATATGGTACTAAACGTTATTTTGTTCCAACTTTAATGAAATTATTTTTGTTCTAATCCTTGCAACACTGAAAATGTGGTTTACCTGGGTCCATTAGTTCCAGTCTATTCATATCGACAAAAGGAATGCTATTGATTTAGCTGAGCATTTGTGCGTATTTTATAATTACTTTTGCAACTCAGGAAAATTGCAGTGGTGATAGGTCCAATTTTATACCACTTCTATTGCACAGATTTTAGTATGCACTTGATGTACTTGTTAAATGAGATTTTGTGGCATAAAGTTATTTTAAAGTAGCTTTATTAGTCTATTGGAAAAGTTTACTTCGGTACCAGAGCAAAATCAAATTGTGCCCCTTTGTTCTTAACTGATTCAGTGCTTAAACATTTTTGACATGAACTAACAGAATAAAAAACACTCCTTGTAACTTATAAAAAAAAAATAGCAGAAGCCTTGACAATTAGGGCACTACCATATTCTACTAATGATCATGTTCTCTCATGGTATTAATTGTTAGCAACACTCACGTTTGTTGGTCTTGGCAAATGCAACAAATATTAACAGCTGATCTGTCAGCTCACAGCTTGCTCATCCATCCACCCAAAACTCCAGTCACCAAACTCCCACAGACCCACAGCTTTTCCTCTTCTACAGAGATGAGTGTTAAATACAGTATTCATTCACCTCTGCTTGAACCATTGGCAGCTTTTAAAAGCACCAACATATGCTAGACTGTGACTTTAAAACCAAAATTGAATCTGCCTGCTTAAATGCACTTTTTACTGGTAGGTCAGTTGATGGAACAACTATTCCACACCAGCTGGTCTTATCAGCAGGGCAAGCAGAGGTACTGCTGCAGAAAAAGCCTATGTTGGTGAGTGGGAATACATGAGTGTTCAAACTTCAAAGTAGTAATCAGCAGTGTAATTTGGTAATTCATGATTATTCTCTATTATATGTTACCCACTTAGAAAAGGGTTGTCTTCAGTATAGCATGCCGTGAATTACTCACACAGGCAGAGTTCTCACCTTGACTTTGATGAGTGATGAATGAAAGCTGCTTCTTAATCAGGTAGGGGAAATGCATAGTCATCTCTAAGCTGTATCCACGAAGATACCATTGGCAAGGGATACCAAAGAGGATCAAATGGTTAGAATATGGATCAAGGAAACCGGTGGATGAAAAAGAGAAGATAACAGCAGTGGGAAAGTGTTTGTACCAAAGTTCCCTCTAAACCACGCAGCAACCTGTAAGTTCCCGCATGAGTCAGGCACAAATGTCAGCTCTTTTAAGTTATCACGTATATGACCATGCAAAGAATTCAAAGGGCCTGAACTCTCAAACATATCAGCAGCGCATTACAAAAAAAAGTGTATATTGTTGCATACTTTTTAAAAAGCCCAGAAAAAACATGAAATGCAGCAGCTGTATAAAAATGAGTCTGAAGAAAACCAGTTCTGTTCTATGTGGGCAAAGAGGATAGATGAATTCTTAGAACAAAGGATATTCTGGATGAATGCTTGCATCTGATTGCTATGATAATTAAAATTACATTTGTGAGCTCCTCCAGTGATTTACCTGTGTAAGGCTGTGAATAATTGAACTGTGTGGATCAGAAAGGTTCAACTTTAGCCTTCAATCTATCTGCATTAACTGCTTACAGGCAGGGTGTTGGTAAAGTTGGCTCTAGTACCCTAGCTTAAGGAGGTAGAATTAGCCAGAATTTCCCCTTCCTGACCAATGTGCAGTGATCCCTGCTGAAAATATGGATAATATATGGACATTGATGTGGATAAGATTGGGCCAAGGTGTGAATATTTTGGAGTATGTACATCTATTCTCATACATGAAAAACATGTTTTTACCAAAAAAAAAAACAATATGATTTTCTGGTTATGTTACAACTTTTGGTGCGAATGACTTTACCGTAACAGAAAAGTGTTTTTAATTTGTTTTGTCTATAATAGTTTTGTAGTGGTGATGTGTAACTGAGTAGTGTGGGATGTTGAGACAATTCTTACATAATACAGGGTGAAGTGTACGACTTACATTCTTTCTATAGGCCCTACCACCGGAGCAGCGAGCAGTGCATGCTGATACCTGCAGGAGGATTGGGCACTTGTGAAGGCTTTCGTTGTAAACAGCTTTTTATCATAAGTAGAAATTGTTCTTGGGGGAAAAAAAGGAATATTTACACTTCCTTATGTTTTGGAGAAAAAAGTATGGTGTGATAAATTATTCTTATTTATTAAGTATTTGATGTAGTAATGTGATTTTTAGTAAGACCAATTATTGCATAAGTGCCAAGTGTAACATACTTGTTTAATTTTATTTAAGTTATTTAACTTTTCTAGTGTTGTAGATATTCATCACAATCATTAATTATGTACTTAAGTTTTGAAGTTCCACATAAAATGAAGTTTTTTTAATTCATGTCTTCTAGAATAAATTTTCCTACTCTTAATTGCAGCCATAAGCTACAGGCCATGAGTTATATTGGACAATACCACCATAAGCTTCTTGCAATCTGGAGAATGTGTGAATAGTCCTGATTTTATGATTGTCTGTTCTGAGAAAATGAATGTTAGCCTCCCATTTTGCAAATGTTTTTCTTTTCTGTACCTACTCAGTTGCTTTGATGCTTATCAATAAATCTGTTTCTTACTCTATTTCAAACCTACTGCCAAAATGAAAATATACTTTGCTTTATAGTAATTTACAGTTTTCTGATTGACATGGAACCCTCCCTTTGTTTTTTTTTTAATTTTTGCAATAAATCTGTGATTTTTAATTTGTGTGTGCGTGTTTTATATGGTTTAGTATTGCTTTGTAAATGGTACAAAATACTAATTAATAATGCAATGCAAACAATTTGAAATATAACGTTGTATGCAGTTTGTCATAGTTTCAAATTTCCCAATTCAGAATCATTTTTGCCTCAACCATAATAGACACTTAACCACTGTAAATCAATTTCTACTGCTGTGGAGATGCACATAACTACATTGTTATCCCCTTACACAATTAGAATAATTAAGGAGTTTTTTTTCCTTTGATTTCATAAATCTTTGTATTATTTACACCTTAATTCATTTGAACTCAGAATTTGCTTTCTGGTGACTGTTCGAGCAATTCTAAAACGTTGAACTGACTGGCTGATTTCCCATTTGTAACATCAACTGACCAAGCTTTCTCTCAAATTAGTTCAATAATATCTTTGAGGGCTTCTTCACAAAGCACACAGTCACTTAAGGCATATTGCTTTCTCTTTATTGTGTTGTTCCAGTGAGAGGTCAAACATGTTTTTAAATAACTGTCTAACGAGCACTAAAAATGTTGAAGAGATATCTACTGAAATTCAGTTGATTAAAATGATAAAATAAACTAAAATGATATAAACCAACTGTAGATTTTGTCTTATCTATGAAATTCTACTTAATTAAATGTTGTATCAAGTAGATTTAGAACTTTTTTCACTCAAATGTTACCTATATTTTGAGATTTTGTCACATAGTAGAATGATGCATTCAGGATTTTTACAATTAGATATAAATTCATGGTTATGGTTTTTGCCTCGTTTTTGACGCATCAACAATGTATTTAATATTTTCCTTCTAGGAAGCATATGAACGACTGCTAAAAAAGATGGAAGAAAGGATGCAAGATGTTGAAAATAAGTTAAGGAATATGAAGTTAATTCTTCAGGACAAAGCCATCCAACAGAAAGAACAAGTAAGTTGCAGATGATTAGATTTATTGCTGTAATGAATGTAGTTAAATTGATCATTTTTTAATTCAATTACTGTTAAAATATGAGACAGTTGTAATAGATCGGCACTCTTTTTTAAAAAAAAAAGCACAATCATTTTACTTGGCCTTTCCTTTTTCTGAAGAAAAGGAAGATATAGGGCTGAATTTAATGCTCCCTCGCTGAAGAGTTAGAAGGTCAGGCAGACACATTAAATCCAGCAGGATGGGCTTAACGTTTCCCCGCTGGCAAGTTTGAAGGTGAGGGGGCACTTTAAATTCAGTGGACACCATGTCTGCTGCCTATCTGCCTACTCACCGCTGCCACAATTTTACCAACAGCAGGGCGAGGGTGGGGGGGGGGTGCATCACGTGCTCTTGGGCCAATTACGGCCTTTAAGTGCAATTAATAGCCGCTTAATGGCCTCATCCCACTGCCACCAGGATTTAACCAAGCGTCCAGCCCAGCAGCTTTCCCTGCACGGACTGATAGCAGATAGGTGGGGGGGCAGGGGACGTTCTTAACAAGCCCCGGGCCCACCAGAGGAGCCCTCCCCCAACTGTAACAACCCCTGGGTTCCCCTTACCCCATGACCTTCCTACCCTGGCCCCGCAACCTCCTCACCCACCTCACTGAGATTGGCCCTAGCAAGACCCCCACTCTTACCTTAAATTTTGGATTCAGTGCCAGCAATTCTCTCGAGGCATGACTTCCTTTTGCTGAGGGGTGAAAATCCCACCTCAACTCAGTCAATGGCCACTCGGCCATTTAGTTCCTGCAGAGCAGCCATTGGGCTTGTGGACGGTCTCTTCCCCTGACGTTTTAGGTGAGAGGTGCAGGGAGTACAGTGCCCCATTAAATCCAGCCCATAGAGTGGGAAAATAATAAAATTATTCTAAAATAGCCGGATAACTGGTTTAATCAAATCAAGAAAACATTCATGGAAGAAAACTCTACAAAAGACTTTACTGACTTCTCAATGTACATCTCTTTAAACGGACAACAAAAATAATGGAATAGCTTTTATAACTTTAGTTACTGTTGATTCCCAGCTGTCAAGGAACGCTAAAGCAGATGAAAAAGTCAAGGACTTGTTTGTTGAAAACGCTCAACTCCTCAAGGCCCTTGAAATGTCTGAACAGAGACAGAAGACAACAGAGAAGAAAAACTACCTGCTTGAAGAAAACATTGCAGGTCTTAATAAAATTCTCAAAGACCTATCAGCACCATCATTGTCTGCGGCCTCAACTCGTTACTCATCCTAATGCATTTGATAAATAACATAACAAGGTGCAATGCAAAGAAGCAAAGCACTTGAAACACTATTGCACTTTATAGATTGAATATTTCTTTAGCAAGTGCTTAGATTTTCCAGGACTCCAATATTTTCTGTATTTCAGAAAGGAAAATAGAAAAAGGTGCTGAGCAAGAATTACATAATACTGCCCGAAAGCAACTGGTTTAGAAAGATTGGTACACTTTACTGCTCCTTATTTAACTTCCAAAAGGAAATTACACATTCAGTAATCAGATATGAACTGCTAATTACTTATTAGAGATCATGGGGATTGTTAAAAAGAACTGCTGTTAAGAAGTAGGGCATTTGGTTTGATTAGTTTTTAAACATCTTAGACCAAAGAAAACTAACTGGGGAAAAAAAGCCAATCAAAGGCAGCTGTTGTGTTGGTGTTGCAAAAATAATAAGTGTATTTGTAAATAAGACCAATTTTGGCTTCTGTATTATCCAAAGTAATAATGCTGATCATTTAAATGTAAAGAAATATTGTTCTATGTGTAACTTGTACAGTTTGTATGCCTGAACGTAAATGTGAATCAATGAAAAAGTCATGTGTTCTTGAAGAAATGTAAATACTGTTATTTAAGGTTAAAAAGCAAAATACTGCAGATGCTGGGAATCTGAAATAAAAACAGAAAATGCTGAAAAAATGCTCAGCAGGTCTGGCAGCATCTGTGGAGAGAGAGAAACAGAGTTAACGTTCAGAGCTTCAGCTCTGAAGAAGTCATATGGACTCGAAACGTTAGCAGGTCTGGCAGCATCTGTGGAGAGAGGGAAACAGAGTTAACGTTTTGAGTCCATATGACTTCAGAGCTGAAGCTCTGAACGTTAACTCTGTTTCTTTCTCTCCACAGATGCTGCCAGATCTGCTGAGCTTTTCCAGCATTTCCTGTTAAGGTTATACTATGCAGAACAATCTAGTCGAACCTGTGAAAGTATTCATGTTTCAAACTCCTGGAAAATGTATTAATATGCAGAATTTCAAGGAGTATCATGCTGCCTAATATTTAATTTTGTACAGAATAAACATTATTTCTATTACAGAAAACAAAACTTCTTAATTTCAAATTAATGTAACAATAAAAGTAGCTTGTATATGGTGTTTGCTCTGAAGAACTTGCTCCTGGATGATAATCCCAGCTGTTTAAAAGCAGTGGTTATTCCCATAAAATTAATATTTGTTACAATTATAGAAAAGCAAACTTTTTCACTGCTTGAAAACCAAACTTGAAGGTGAATAGAAAATTGTTTTTTAAATAAACTCTGCATTATTTCCGGAATAATACATATATGATTGTGGGCAGAATCATCGCAGATTAACACTAAGTGTGGTAGCGGGCGGGTAAAATGATGTTTTACCCGCCGGCTGCTGTGGTGGGTTTTCATGCCATATAGTCCCAAACCCACCACTGTAATTGTTTTCCTGGGAAACATGCCATTTCCATGGCGGGCGCCATATTTAAAGTCCAACCGCGCGCACACCTCCGTGCTTCCAGCCCAAGGCTGCTGCAAAGACGACATGACCCTGAAAGGCAAAAGGACTGCAGCCCCCAGGTTCAATGATGTGTCCCTCGAGCAATTTGGGACCATGTGGAGGCTCACCAAGATGTCTTCTACCCCACCTTGGCCGCAGGATGGGCAGCAACCTCACTTATCTGGCTTGGGAGACGGTGGTCAGTGCAACGCCCTGCAAAAGAGGACAGCAATCGAGTTTTGCCAGGGTAAGTCAGTCTTCTTATCACTCTCATCTCATACGCACTCATACATCCACAGGACCCTCACTCTGCCAGTTCAAGGGACATCACCATTCACTCTCACACACTTGCATCGTCCTCATTCTGTCCATGGGACCACACATGCCAAGCATACTTATCATCTGGCCTGGTGGCATCCTGCTTACACTCGTTCCATCTCTATTCATGCAGGACAAGCTGGCACACAACAAGAGGGAGAGGTCACGGACTGGTGGAGGAATGCCTGAAATCCAGGTCTTCATGGATTTTGAAAACTCAGCCATCCAGTTGGCTACCGAGGGTCTGGACTGTTCCAATGCTGATGGTGAGGTCGGCATTGCTGTACCAAGTGAGGATCCAGCAGTGCAACATGCATCAGACAACCATGATAAGAGTGATGTGTTGTGTTTCACAGGCCACTGCCGTGCACTAATTATCTCCCCTTGCTTTTGCAGACATCTGCAAACAGCCGACGGAGTCCACGACCCAGGACCTCCAATCAAGCCCCGAAGAAACCTCTGAAGAGGAATCTGGAGGCACCCTCCTTGAAGTCATGTCACAGCGCTCACCCACACCCTCCACCAGCGCAGACACACACTTTCGTGGGACCTAGCTTTAGAATAGCCTCAGAATTAGTGTGGTGAGCACATTGCACTGTCTGATCACAGCAGGTGGTGGCAGTGATTTCCATGGTGTCCAGCACTCAAATTTCTGACCTCCAGCAGTTCTCTGCTGAGTCCAAGTCAGATGATGAGCCTCCTGGACTCGGTCACATCACAGTTGCTGGAGCTGCAAAGGCAAGCTCAAGGACATCAGGAACGGATGTCCCCTGCACTCCTCAGATTGCAAAGCACAATGGAGGAGTCCATCTGCTTTCACTCTGAGGTGATCACACCAGCATGCCAATGCACCAAGGTCAACACTGGTAAGATGGTGGCTGCCATGGAAATCTTGGTCCAGGACGTCATTCCTGCACTGCTGTGTCGGCTGAACTCCATTCCTGACACCATAGTTGGCCTCCAAGAGGGGTGTGGGGCAGCTTGATCTCACTCCAGCTACCCCTTCTCTTCAAGGAGTCAGCCAGGGGCCCTTGGGCACCCACAGGGAGGAGGATCATCAGGTGTACCCCCCCCCCCCCCCCCCCCCCCCAAACCAGGGCCATCCGTCTAGGCAACTCCAGGAGCGTCCGGCCCATCTGAATCCCCTCTTCCTGTGACCTCAGCCGTTCCAGCTCCACAGGCCAAGGAGGGTGCCACTGCCAAACAGCAGGACCTCAAAAGTAGGCCGGCACCCTCCAGAGGATGCCCACCACAGGCAGGGCATAGTGGTCAACAGGCTGCCTCGACATCTGTGGTGGATGTCTGGGCAGCACCAAGGTGTAGCAGCAGGGTTAGGAAAGCTAAGAAGAATTAGTTGCATAGCTTGGGCATGGATGTTAATCACTTGTACATAATATTTACTATTGTCAATAAATTCCCAAGAATGTCTCCCTGCCTATGGCTCCTTGTTCTGATGAGCAGTGTTGTGTCACTTAGATGTGAAACCTTTCTGCACACTATAAAGGCAGGTGTCTAAGACCAGGGCCTCTTTCCTGTGCTTTGTGCAGCCTTCAGACCAAAGTGATGATCTGGCTTCACACTCACTAGACACATTACTAATGCCTGCACCTCGATGGTGCTTGTCATTGCTGCCAGAATGCAGTGGGCAGGCACCACAGAGTTCTCTCATTCTGTGTGCTTTCAGCACCTTTAAGGTGGCTGGCTCCCATCTTTTCAGCATCTGTGACTAGTGACACTGTGCTCCTGAAGGGGTCAGGTGCTGAAGGTGGACAAAGAATCAGATGCTTTTAAAGTTTCATGGCTGCATCTCTATGATTTGACACTGATCACAGAGCACAAGTGAGCTGTCCTCAGCCAGACAGGAATCAAACATTCTCAGAGGCTATGTGAAGATCTATGGAGTTTCCTCACTGCATGTCGTCATCATCCTCCTTCTGCAATCGAGTGACTATTAATGCCTCCACTGCATCTCCATGACAGGAGCATTCTCACAGAGGGTATGTACTCTGCCATAAGCCAGACTGGAGTCAAATGTTCATACATGCGATGTGAGAATATACGGTGTCTCCTCGGTACATGTCGGCATCATCCTCCACAAATCTAACAGCTATGAGGGCTTCCCGAACATGCCTGCCTTGTCTGACCAGTGCGAGGGCCGCATCACCATCATCGTTGCCTTTGACAACCTCATCACCATCAACATCCTCCTCATCGGAGGAGACCTCCAGCTCTTGCATCTCCTCCTCAGCCAGCTCCAGATTGTAAAGGGCGCAGCAGGCGATATTGCATGACACCCTCTGTGGACTATATCGCAGGGCTCCACCAGACTGGTCCAGGCACTCCAAGCATGAGTGCAATCTGAAATTTTAATGCTGCACCCAGATGTTGACTGGTTTCTGGTTGTGTTACAATGGAAGCTAAGACATCAGCCATCAGATACTACATCATGGTTGTGTCCATATGTGTGCTGGTAGAATTGATCACCACTTTATGCTGGGAAGGGTGGGCTCCAAGCTCTGCACAAAGCCCTGTGCCAAGTTGGTGCCAGATTCCTCTTCGTTCCTTGACATTATTGTTATGACACAGCAGTTGGTCAAGCTGAGTTATTTAAAAATCCCGGAGGGAAACTTTAAACAACTGTCATCACCTATAATTTCATTTGGTATGTTTGAAATGCAAGTCTGAGTTCAGGCATAAAACCACCAGTTCTCGAGAAGTTTAAATCAAACTACATGAGACATTTATTAATTTACACAAGTTAAATATATACACATGGCTACAAATTACTACTATCATAATTTAACAAATTCCCAAACTAATCTCCATTAAGGCAACAGCAACCCATAGACTTCAAGCAGAGACCAGGCAAAGCATTTTCATATTACAAATTCAAAATGAGGTTCCTTTCACTTTGGTTCCTTTGCAGACACAATGGTAGGCTTACAGGCTTTGATGTTACATTGCCTCTGCCCTGCACACATGAAACTGCTGTGCCATAACCAGCACATCTCTTTGAATGTAAGTTCTCACTGTATCACCAGCCTCTTTGAACTCCATCTCTTCTAACAATAAAACTCCTTTCATAGTACCAATTTTATTAGTAATATAAACATTGCTTGGTCTCTCCCAGCTTGGTGCCAAATTTCACTCCCCTTCTTGAATGTGCTAATTAACAAAATGCAAATGTATCTACCTCTGTACATCTCAAAATTAGTATTCATCAAAGGCTTTAATCTAATTAGGACACACCCACATATTAGACCACTATTTTAAAAAAATAATTTCTAATAGCATTATATACATTAATAGCTTCCTGACAACATTGAACTCATGTTTTTTATCAGACCTGCCTATTTACCAAGTATTTCATTGTGCATACCCATCAGTCTTGTTCTGTCCCACCTGCAAGATGTACTGCAGCAACTTGCCAAAGCTCCTTTGACTGCACCTTCCAAATCTGCGACCTCTACAATCTAGAAAAACAAGGGCAGAATACACATGGGACCACCTGCAAGCTTCCAATCCCACTTCACTCACCATCCTGACTTGGAACTATGTTGCCACACCTTCCCCATCATTGGATCAATATTCTGGAACTCTCTTTCTAAAGGCTGTGCTTACACCACATGGACTGCAGCAGTTCAAGAAAGCAGTTCACTACCAGCTTGCATTGCGGAGTCAGGTGAGTTAGTTGCTGTAGAATTCCCATCGTTTGACCTACTTTTGTGGCCACAGTATTTATCTGGCTGGTCCAGTTAAGTTTCTGGTCAATGTTAAGCCACAGGATGTTGATGGTGAGGGATTCAGCTATGGTGATATCTTGATATCACAAGGACTGAATTAAATTGCCTGATGACTGGTGATGCTGGGGACCTTGAGAGGAGGCTGAGATGGATCATCCACTCAGCATTAGGAAAGGGCAATAAATGCTGGCCTTGTCAATGCTACAAACCCTGTAGAGGCCGATAACGTTTTAAAAAGAAAGGAATTCCCACTACACCAAGTGGTGATCACTTCCTTTTCTTAAATTTCTTGGAGCTCTCTTTCAAGTGTTCCCTTTAATTCTATTAGTACTTTATGTGGGAGAATGAATCACTAGTTCCTATGTCTATTGTATCCTCAAATTCATTGTCATCTTCCAGGTTATGTATGTTTTGATTTATTTTCTCATTCATCCTGTAGCTCTGCCTATGGTAACTTTATTTTTTTTACCATTTTCTTTTTTTGTTCTGCATATCTTTTCTCAAGGATTGAGCTTTCCATAAGCTCTGCAGCTTGATCTGTTTGTGGAACATTTCCTTCTATCTGTGAACTCGAGGTTGTCCACAACTCCTGCACATCTTTCGCTTTGTCTGGTGGGCAATTTTTTTGTTGTTGTTTCAACCCTGCATCAACTCTGCTGCCTTTCTCATGACTTAACTGAAAGCTAGCCATTTGGGTAGTCAGCATCTTCATCTGTCTACTCATGACTTCATATACTCAGGTAGTATGTACAGGCTGCGATATTTTGCGCTTGTCCTTTCCAATCAGATCTTTTTTGTAATTTAGGGTGTGCAGAACCAAAAATGAGGTGATCTATCAGCCTTTCATCTGTTGCCTTGAATTTACATTTTCCAGCTGTATTTTTCAATCTTGTTAAGAAATTTTCAACAATTGGTTCCTGCCTCAAGATTTGAAATTCATAACAATAGATCTGATGGTTGAATTTTGACTGAAGATATGTGCTGAATTTTTCAAAAATTTTGCTTTGGATTTTACGGTTGGCCTTACTCATCTCCCAGCTATTAAACAAATTTAACCCTTTCTCTCCAGTCCACAAAATATGTAGATAACCCTTTCCTTTTCAGCTAGAAAGCTACTGATTGTCAGTCTACACTTTTGTTTAAACTTCTCAAATACCTCTACAACATCAACTCATCCTGAGCAGGAGCTGTGCCCTCTGCTACAGCAGGGCCATTTTATTTTCACACAACTCACTTTATCTCTCCCTGGCGCTAATTCGGGTTGATTTTTCCAGCCTAATTCAGCATTAAATCCGTTTAAAATGTTTGGGATTTTACTCAGAACTTGCTACCACCATGTTATGTCTTCTTGTTTGCAGAATTTCGAAATAATCACAAAATACTGGAGCTTCTTCAATTGTGGCTAGTAACCTAATCCAGTGCTGACGGCAGTGCAGCAGCAAATGTGACACCCTGGTATATATATTCACATTACAATTAGTTCCTAGCTCTTTACTAATGCTACAATATAGTATTGTGTTTTGTATAGAATGTATCAATGTACAGTGCGCGTGCTTAGTTGCGCGCCGCTGATTGGCTGCAGCATGTAAACAATGGTGAGCATGCATCTTCCGGCATTCCCCGGTCCGGTTGTTCCCAGCATTCCGCGAGCCGGGCGGGCCCCGCCCCCTGGCTTCGGCCTTCCGCGAGACGGGCGGGGCTCCACCACCTGGTTTCTGGAATTCCGCGGGCTGTAGAAGGCTCCGCCCCCTGGTTTCCGGCATTCCGCGAGCCGGGCAGGGCTCCGCTTCTCGGTTTCTGGAATTCCGCGGGCTGGAGAGGGCTCCGCCCCTCGGTTTCCGGCATTCCGCGGGCTGGAGAGGGCTCCGCCCCCTGGTTTCCGGCATTCCGCGAGCTGGAAAGGGCTCCGCCCCCTGCTTCCCAGCATTCTGCGGGTTGGGCCGAGCGGTCGGGCCTCAGGTTCGAGCTCCAGGCAGGATGTGGGCACCGCCATGTTAGAGGGGCGGAGCGCTTTTTTAAAGCAATGTTATCGAGGAAAAAAAGTAAAAACGAAGCGTCCAAACCGCCTGAAGTTCAAGGGAAGTACGTCAAGAAGGAGACCTCTCCACTCCTGAGGAGTGAGTGCGGGGCCGGGGGAAAAGGCCGGGTCTGGGTTGGGAAAGGCCGGTTTGGGAAGGGCCGGCTGGGCAGGTTTTAAAGTTCCCTCACCGGATGCCTGTGTGCCAGGGGCAGCCCACTGGATGGGGGTCCTGACACTAACATTTTGCTGCATCGTGCGTTTCATTTTTTTTAACCATGATATTTTTATAGTGGGGAGGAAGCCTTGTGATTTACTAGTTGAGGACGGTAGTAAGTGAGGAGAGGGATGTGGACATGGGTTGGCGGAGGGGGCTTTTAACTCATGTAATTGAAACCCAGTACAGCAAATGTGTTGCGAATTATGTTTTATATGCACCTTTTTAAAAAGTTAATTCCCAGTAATGTTAGTTGCAAAAACAGGGCAAGTTATTTTCAGCAGAAATTGCTGGCCCCCGAGTTTACAACTTGGGCTGTGTCTCATGCTCTCTCCACTCAGTCTGGAAACAGCAAAAGTATAGATGAGGATTTCAGCCGTGTTAAGTTTGAGGCAGGATCAGAGACAGAGGATGGTTACAGAGGTGGAGGCAAGCAATCTCTATGATGGAGAACATATGGGGATAGCTCAGGAGTGAAAGGATGCCAAGAGTTGCAAACAGCCTGGTTCAACCTGCGACAGTGGCCATAGAGGGATGAGTTGTGACAGGCAGTCTGACAATAGTGAAGTTGTGAGATACAGTTGTGTGCCATCAGCATATATATGGAAGCTGAATGAGGTTGCAGGAGAGTATGCGAATAGGATGGGTAGAATACGACTTTAACGTGAAACTGGCGACATTAAACATATACTGACACTATTTATTAACAACAGTTTAGGTGAAAGAAGAGTCAACATTAAGTGAGGACTTACCTTATTAATTGCTCCACAAGCAATATGGAAACAAAAACCTAGTGTCATAAAATATGACCAATTCAGAGAAATCAATTTTTAATAAACTGACATTTTATATACAATTCTATTTAATTTTGAAGAATAACAGTACAGTAGGTTGAGGCTGCGTTGGGATTTGAACCTTATACTTCAATGTATCAACCTGTCCATGGAATATCATACATACATGTCCTTTGAACAATAGTTTTATCCTGTGATTGAATTTCTGGTTGTTCTATAGGTTATGAAGCAATTGTCATAAATTATGAAGTGTTATAGAAATTTAGCCCACTACTATATAAAGAGTTTACACACTTGTCAAACGTTTATAGTGAGATGCAATAATTTCTCAACTTAGGAGGTTGATCTTTTGTCTCTTGAAATCTAAGTAGTCTTGTAGATTTTATCCTGTCAACTTTCTTATTCTGTTGCTTAAAGACTTTGTTTCTTGTTGAGTGTTAAGGATTTATAGTTATGGTAATCTTCAAGTGTCTGCACAAATTTGCATTCTGCATCTACAGTTTAAATTTTTTGGTAGACTAATTTGTGAAAAGTGTCATAGCTGACCTTATTCCCACTATACTCTCCTGATGTCACACATTTTCCAAAAGGAATTGTTGGCTAACTTTGTCCAATATAGCTTAAGGATGTCGCCATCATTTGTACCTAACTGCTATTCCTAGTTGAAATCAGCTAATTCAAACCTGAGCTGATTGAAATGTATCGGTAAGGGATACAGTCAAGCTCTTGTTTGAACTACTTATTGTGCATGTCCTCAGATCACATGAACTTTCAATTAATACTTCATTAATCATGTATGTATGTTTCAAGCTGCTGGTACCAACAGTTCTTGATTTGCAACTCAATGGGGCAGCAGCATTAAAAATGGCTCACGCTGTGCAGTTATGTGGTGAACCTTGGGGGAATACTGTTGTGGATGTATTTATCACTTCATTGTAGAATGAAGTGTAAATCACTTATGTTGCCATATTAATGGATATCATATTTTGAAAGAAAAAAATTGTAAATGTGTATTACCATTGTCGTAATCCTGTTGGGGACCAGTAACGTTTAAAGGAAGTGGTTAACCTACAGAATAATGCCACAAGGTTTCACATTTTTCAACAAAAAATTGACTTTATTGTATATCAAAAAGAATTAAATGGAGTAAGCACTTTTAACACAATTGCTCATAAAGACTTGTGCTATAAACTCAGTTCTACTTTTTACTCCCCACACGAGTTCCCTTACCTTCTGAAATTTTGAATGTTCATTCACTTTTCCTGGGACCAATCCAAAGGTATGCCACGGCCTTCTGGAATTTACTTTAACTCCCCTTAGTATTCCAGCTATTCCTTGGTACAAATTTCATGGGGATCCTTTCATTTGCTTTTGGTAAAGTGATCCTACAGTTTTGTTTAAAGACATTATGACTGGATTCTTCAGCTCCTTGTCCTGGCTTTGGGCATATATACTCTTTTTTTTCTCCAGTCTTCTCTTCAGTACAGCTCTTTCAAACTAACTATTCGAGCTAACGGTTTCCTGCCACAAGGCACTGTAAGAATGACTGTAGATTTCTTCCACCAGCTGCAAGAGAGCACATCTTCCTGCTGCTTTTCCCCCACAAGATCCAGACTGAACTGTCTAATTCTGTCTGCAAACACAGATAAATTAAACAAAAGAACCACCTAACCAAGGCTGTGCCCAAACCACAATATGGCAATGTGGCATGTTTTGGGATGTCCTCAAACAAATGTAAATTAATTATTTTACCATCAACACAACTTTGATTATGTAACTCATAATTTATATTATGGATGGATGTAATTGCCCTCTCTAGACTTCCTGGCTCCATTACAAGCTAAGAAATGAGAATTAGAACATTCATTGTTCAAGTTTTGTTCACTGTCAGTGCTGACCTTGTAAACATAAGTTAGCTTTTAACTGTAATTAATTCCAAGTATATTTGAATTGCATTTACTTCAGGGTTGCTTATCAGTCTCTCAATCAGATGCCCTTGTTTCTCCACAGTTAAAACTTAATTCCTAAAGCATATAAATCATGAACTAGATATTGGCGTCACCATTTACTACATGTAAATGAGGATCACTGGGGAAGTTAGTTTTGTTCTTGAGGGAATTATTAGAGATTAACTTAGAGGCAAATTCTATGACAGGCTATGTATGTTGCATTCACCTCGAAGTTACCAGCGAGGCATAATTTTGCAGAGGATTTTGATATCTGGTTTTGAAGAAATAACTGGATACAGTTCAACATGCCCTGTGGCAGTAAGGGTCAGTTTTAAACTCCATGTATGCAGCTGAACTATGTTTAATATTACACTGAAGACATTTTGTATTCTTGTATTTAAAACCAGCATGTAATGCTTTGCTATCTTTTAATTACAGATTTGATGCCTTCATTTATTCGCCATGGGCCAACCATTCCAAGGCGGACTGATGTTTTAGTAGAGACCGGACCTTCTGTTTACCCCTCTATTGATATTGTTTCCCGAAACCAAAGTTTCCTGCGAGGTCCTGTCCAAAGGCCAGCACGTGAAATCATTAGACGTGAAAGCAGTAGGCCTTCAGGACCTTCCTACATCACACGTAATGAAGTTCCTCAAGAATATGGTGTCTCATCACAATCCTATATAGCTGAAATTAACTCTGAGAATGGTGATGCTGGCCAGCCTGCTGCCCGTTATTATTACCCTGAACCATATTATGAAGATGGACAAAGACGGCGGCATGTAGCTGAACGTTTCTGGGATGATTATAGATATTATGATCACGGTCCTGATCCTTTTCCACGGTTACCACAGGGGCAAAGTAGACATCCAGTTGGTAAGCTTTCTGTTCATGAGTATCGACTGGGTGCAGGTATAGTTTAAAGACCATAGAGAGTTTCATTTAATTTTCAATTTGTCATTTTGCTACCTTCTGATTTGTTACTTTATCATGTTACATGACACACTTCCTTACTTTAACTGTTAGCTTCTTGTGGTACAGTTTGAAAGATATCTGCAACATATTCAATTAAAAATGTGTTGGCTGCAACCAAATATTTCACTATCAGCCTAAGAAATTCCATGTATGAAATTGTCCTCCTATTACTCAGTACTTTTTGGGAGGAAACTGCACCCATCTCTTTGCTGTATTAATTTTAGTAGTTTGAGAATATCATTCTAGTAATTTGTACTGCATCTTTAGAGACATATTAGAGGGTTCTTCCTTTTGAAGTAGTTCAGGGCCACAAAATCTGAAAATGAGACTTACAATTAAGTTAGCTTGTAGAGTTACTGGTTTACATTGATGGTTCGATTTTCAACATCTCTTTGCTTGATGTGTATCAATTTTAAAGTTCTAAAATTAAAATGAGCATCTATGAATTTCAGCTCTTTCTGGGCATGATTTATCTATTTTTGGTCATCAGTATGGTGTCACCGCTTGTAATGGAACATTTCTTTCCCTCTGTCTTTGCTAACTAATGGCAATATTAGAATCTCCCAGTTGAAGTATAGCACAGGCTTAATAAGGGGAGGAGTATGCTCTACTGTGCTAGAACCTCAAAAGAGAGCAATGTTATTCATATCTTATGCCAATTATAATTAAGGCTTCTGTAACACCTATGCTTTATATATTTGGCATCCCTTTTCTAAATTCTGAAATCTAATAATACAGGTTCAGGTTAGGGATTTATTCAATCACCCAGTCTGCAGATACACCAGGGCAGTGTTCATCTGCAGTAAAGGATTCACTGGAACATCCAGCTTCACTGCACTCCAACTAGTTCACTCTAAAAGACTTTTCAATTGTTCTGACTGAGAAGTGTTTTCAAAGTAATATTGGAGCATTTCTTGAATCCTGCACTGGGGCACCAACTTACGTTAACTCCAACTAATAACTCCAACTATGACTTTGGGTTAAATGCTTTAGGGTTGTCCAGAATTGTATACGGACACTGAAAGGCAAACCTCTATGTGGTTGCTTCATAATGATTTATTTGTTAGGGACCTGCAAGTTGAAATTTTTCCTGAAGATGAAGACATAAGAATTGTTACTCACAATAAGTGCTTGTTGTGGCAGAATGAGTCCAAAGTTAGTCTTTTACCTCAAGCTGGTTTATTCTCAAAACAACCCTTCTTACAGCAACTTTTCCTATCCATTCCACACCAGAGTATTACAACTGTACCCATTTATACTATTTTGATGGGTGAACCAATGCCCATCACCCGTTTTAACAAGCAGTTGTCTTTAACAATGTAATTGCCAGTCAACAAGATAATGGTCAAGGTCCAATAGCAATGTAATTACTGATACGTTAACAACAATTGGTCAGTGATTCAGGAACTGCCTTATGTCCACAGTGTTTTCTAAATCTCTGTCTCAATTAGTGACCTCCACACTTGAAGCTTGCACTTATTAACAACGTTTGTCTAACGCATCCTTTACAGTAATTTTCCATGTGAATCAATCCAGATCTGTATTACTGCAATTGACCGGTTCTGGTATATCTGCTCTGTTAGTTTCTGGAGATTGATCAGCCAAAGAGTCCTTAAGATAACTGGGAGTTCTAAAATAATTTATTCACGAGAAAGACTGCATGTCAGTTTTACTCAGTAGCATTGTTCTGAACCAGAAGGTTAGAAGTTTGGCTCCATCCTCATAGTTGGAGTTAATGTAAGTTGGTGCCCCAGTGCAGGATTCAAGAAATGCTCCATTCAGAAGTGCTAAACTTTGAATGAGATGTTAAACTGAGATATTCTCTGTCTGTAGCAGTAGTTCAGATGCACATTAAAAATCTTATTATTTGAAGAGAAAGGAGTTCTCCGAATGTCCTGGCCAACATTTTTTCCTCACTTGACATCAGGTTTGATGTAAGACACTCCTTCAAAAACTATCTTTCAAATTGTATTTGTTAATGATCTACTATGACTTTAGGTGTAGCAATTCTGCGTATTGAGTAGTGTCTATTTTCCGGAAGTTTATAATAAACTCCTGTGCTGTTTCAAACAGCAAATAATACTTGTGCCAAGCCTACTCCCTTGTATCTTTATCCTGTCACACATCCATTTACTTGGCAGCAAGCATAAAAGTGATGGTGAAGAGGTTATGATGAAAGGATATTTACATCATCCTGATGTATTGCTCTGAATGCGCTTTCTCAAATCAAATAAGCATATTATGAATCCATTGTAAAGGATTTCAAACTTGGATCTTAGGCATGCGTGGGGACCTCTTGGCTCTAAAAGGTAATTAGATTCCTATCCATTTAAATCAACTTACTGGTATGATTTTGTTCATGTGCGTTAACAAAAATGTTTTTTCCAATAATAGAACTATTTCAGTCTTGTACCTAATTTTCCCCCCACCCTGTCTGGAGCATCCATCTTTTGAGGGTGGAAGCACAAAAATGTTGCTATAGGAAATAAAGGGTGCCTTGTATCCCATGCTGCAGTTCATTCCACCCATGTAAATGGTGCCTATATGAGAGCAAAACTTTGACTGTCTATAGTATATAATCTTAAACTCTTCCTACTTGTTGGATGTTTTAGACTCTCAAAAATTGTTACTCTACCCATAATATCAATCAAAAGGTAATTCATTTAGATCCAAATGCTGCTATCTGAAATTGTCTGTAAACAGAGAAAAAGAAAAACACGAGGGGATTATAGGGTGGTGGTAATGAGAGGAAATCTCTCAGAAGGTTTGCAAATATGTGATCTTATCCCAGTCTCCTGTATGCTTTGTTCTGGTAATGTAGCTCAATTTTTCATCTCCCATCAATAGCAGCAGTTTTAGTGTTTAATACATGCTTTATAAAAAAGGGCCGGATGGAAGAAGCCTTGCTGTTTGCCAACTCTTATTATTGTTAACAGACCATGAAACGGTTAACAATAATCTGCAGCTTGTCATGTCCATACAATATGAAAGAGATCATAAACTGCTTAATTAAAAAATGGACTTTGCTGGACAAAATATCATTGCTACAGGTCTCATGATTTACAAGTTGGCCTCAGTTCTGGAAGCTTCCAGCTGTAATTTCAAGACAAAGCTCGGCCCTCATCTTTGTGGAATCTCACACCCATCATTGTGTGGACCCATTACAATTAACGAAGCAAGGGAGCAACAGATGGTCTGTCTCCCCTGCCTGGACTTATAACAAAGAGAGAGGCGCTAATAGTCACCATCTATCTCCAACGGTGAACAATGGATTTTGACCAGAGATGTAGAAACTGATTGTTAACCTGAAACTGACTCATCAAAGGGAAACACCACATGACCTAAGCACCCTTGGCCTTTTGAAAGTTTTAATGTTACATTCCTGGACTCCCAGGGCAGTCTGCCATTAACATACAGCCTGTCAACACCGAAGCAGGACTCCAGACTGACAACAAAACCTGTCTCAAATCTAAACTGCCTTGAAGCCTGGTTCTCTGGAAGATTCCTGCCATCGGCTGTAGAGCGGACCAAGTCTCTGTATACCAACCTCACTTTGCTGCATCATCACCAACTTTGAAAGAATTCGGCAACTCTTGCTTTCAGCTAACTGAATCCATCTGAACTTTTAAGTTCTACATGAAGGAACCCTCACTGGGTTCTGATATTTTGACTTAACATTCATGTGAATTAGTATTCCTATCTTTGTTTCTTTTTGTTCTAGGTTATTTCTAGTTGTAAAACTTTTCTTTCTTATTTCCTCCTTGTGTATGTGTATGTAATTGCAACAACCATCCCCAGGGTTTGAATGTATGAATAATCAATACTTCTGATTTAACCATAAAGAGAGTTTGCTGCGAGTCACTTTAAAAATTGACTTCACAAACAGAGGGTTTGGGGAAACACACCACAGCCTTTTTCAAAAATTAAAATGCCTCTGCTTATGGACAGATGACAAGGAAAAGTGAAGGAGTTCCATTTGCCCCTTTCCCCTATCCGTAATAAGTTGATGTTGTTCATATAGTTGCAGAATCTTGTCCTGTGCAATTGAATGAGCTTTTTCAAGCATCTGAAAAATTAAGCAGATAAAGGCTTTGAGAGGAAATATCCTTGGTATTAAATGAAGTTTATACGAGGAGAGTTGGCCATGCTTCAAGTCAGTTGGTATTTTATGATATATCTTACCATGCGTGTGCTCACAAACTACTTGGACAGGTTTCATATTTACACCAAAGAAGGTGTTTGTAATTGGTTTTTATAGAGTTAGCTAAACCACCCAGAGTTAAACTACGTATAATGCCACAATTGTTTATTCTGCACTTATGAATATAATTTTCATAAGACCAAGAAAGTTTACTCCTGTTTCCATTCCCAAAAGGCAGGACAGCTTGTTTTGGATTTTTCACTTTGAAGAAAAGTTCAAGGTGGTAATATTGAAAGCTCTGCATTTATTATGTTAAAGGCTAATTGCCATTAACAGTGAAGAATATTCATACTATGTTACTTGGAAGATCTATCTCCTGGTATCTCAACAAATGTACCCAGTGAGTAACTTTCAGGATGGTCGAAGTCCCTAGCCTGTGGCAAGCTAGTTGCTCTCAGTTAAGGTGAGAGGAAGGGAGAAGTTGACCTTAAGAAAAATGCAAAAAAAATCAAGACAAGGAAGAGAAAGTACTTGAGGTCAGTGTACCTGCGACAGCTGCATGAATGGACTTGAATGAATTTCAGCCAAAGTTATCCATAAATAGAGTCCATCAGTACCAGGACAGTGAAGCTTTTTTCACTTCACGGTACAAGTTTGGCTAGCAGGGTCCTGTCACGACAAGAATTTTTCTCAAGTTCCTAACAAAACAAGCCAATGTACTTGGTTTCCAGTTGGCCTCATTTCAGCAACCAGAATATTTATGAAATTGATGCTTGTGATGCTGCTGCTTTGACATCTACTTGATCCATTTGTAGAAACAGCAAATGTTAAAGATACACAGCAAGTTCACATTTTGAACGTAAGTTTCACCAAACAGAAATATGAAAGATGAATATTTTAGTAGGACTTTGGGGACAGCAAAGGAATATACAAAACATAAGTTAATGTGTTGGAATGACCTGCAGATTTGCTTAATAAACAGGGAACTATAGGATGACATAAACGATCTTAGTGAGGCAGTGAAATGACATTAAAAGAAGATGCAACTAGCTAAGAAACTAAAAAATATCTAGGAAAAGTTCAACAAAAAGGCAAGAATGTTGGGCTGGGGGGGAGGGAGCAGCAATGGCAGGAGAAAATGGAAGAAAATCCATAGATACAGGAATCTAATGAAAACAAAAGACTGAAGACACTTCAGTCTGCCAGCCCCCAAAAAGAGTGAGTGTGAGAAGAAACAGATATTCCTTCAAGTATGAACTCTCCCTGCACCACCCTACCATGTCCCACTTTAATCATTGCTCCAAACTAAGTTCTGACAGAATCTGTCTCCTCCACCCACCCTCCAAGACTCTGCAATTTACTACAATCTCAGCACTGTACAGAAATGGGGCTTATAGCTGAGGTTACTGAAGTTAGCATTCAGAGCAACAGGCTGAAGTATGTCCAGGGAAAGGTGAAAAGGATTCCTAAAGTTTTGCATTGCGAAAGATGAGAATCCTCTACTGACAAATTGAGGCTATCCAATAGTTTCCACTTTAATGAAAAAATTGGCAAAATGTAGCTGTATTACCAGTATTGATTCCCTGGGATTTCAGTCCTGTTTGGATAGGCTCATCTCTGACCTATCCATTTAAACGCCTGTCATTTTTTAAAAATTTCTAAGACATTTGTATTGTATGCTCCATTTTTGTTGAACTTTTTGTGTTGTGATTTGGATAAGGTAATACGTCCCATGATTTCATAAGATGGTCATGTATATAATTACATGAGTTTAGTTTTGGTGTTTACCATTTATCTGTCTGCATTGTGGACTGGTATGAAGAAAAGGTCACTTGGATATATGATAAACAAAATGGACTAAATGTAATGACTTACAATATTTTTTTTTCATGGGAAATTTATTTTGTACATGGATTAATACTTTGGGCCATGAAGTTTGAAGGTCAATTCTGAAATTAACTTCTAATTTCATCTTCAGCAATATTGCAATTGATGAATAAGGCTGTGAAAACCAATGGGTAATTTGTGCAATTCTGAAATCTAATAAATGACAGCAGTTCCAGATTAGGCCATTTTGAGGCATTGGAATTTCAATATGTTATATATTTATATAAATATCAGTTTATAGAGTCATAGAAGGAGACTATTTGACCCATTGAGTTCATGCTAGCTCTCTGGAGCAGCTTAGTCAGTCCCATTCCCCTACTCCATCCCTGTAGCCCTGCACGTTTATTTTCCTCAACTGCCAACCCAGTTTCCTTTTTGTTTTAAGTAAGATTTTAAATTTTAATATTTGAATGTAATGTTAGGTCCCTTGTAGGTATTAATTTATAATTTTCTGTTGTAGAAACTTCAAACTTGATATCTTTATTTTTAAGACATAGATCCACAAATGATTTGTTTGCAAGAAAGGAAGAATATTTAATTTATTTTCTGTGCATGTTTAGGCATAGGAAGAGTTCCTTCAACATCCATGGGAAACCTAACAAATCATGGTACTGACGAATTGCCTCTTCCTCTTGGTTGGTCAGCGGACTGGACTATTCGAGGAAGAAAATACTATATAGACCATAATACTAACACAACTCATTGGAGCCATCCACTTGAAAGAGAAGGCTTGCCGCCTGGGTGGGAGCGAGTGGAATCGCCTGAATTTGGTGTTTATTATGTGGATCACATCAACAAGCGAGCCCAGTATAGGCATCCTTGTGCTCCCAGGTGCAGTAAAGAATTTGTTTTATCATTTCCTTTCCCCAAAATTGCATTTGAGAGTAAATGTATGTATGTGCGCCAAAAATTGTTGCACCATTTCTAAATTGCTGTATATAGTCTACTTTTGTTATTTTACACTTAAAAATTGAATTATTCAGTAATTTCCACAAAATAAATAAAAGTAAAAATTTAATGCTTAAAATGGGAACTATCAGATCATTTGAATTAAACTTTGATTAGATTGTAAATCATGTTAACCATTGTATTCTGCAGTGAAGTGCTGATAGGATACTCAATTTCCCTTCCACCACCTTAATCTCTTGGGCTTACTGCTCAATTATCAGCTGGATGTAAAAGCAACATATGGTTTCAACATCATGTTTGTATTTTGCTTATAATGCTAGTCTTGTAAGTTTTTAAAATCTTTGCCCTGCTTTGGGATAACAGATATGAATGTGTTTTGTGAAATTTCCTTTATTTTGGCAGAGACAGTGCCAGCATTCATATCCATTATCCGCTCAGCATAATTTCAAGATGTTGCATTTTAAGGGGTCCAACCTCTCATTTGTGTCAGATGCCAACACCAAACCGAGATGTCAAAAGTACTCATTCTGTAGTAACTTCGCCATCTTGTTTTAGTTCCCTGTGCATCTATGTCTGTGTGTAAATTTGTTGACATTGCAACAGGAAGCTAATCATAAGTTATGTTATTAGTTGTATATATTCCATTTTGTTAAAACTCTTCTGTACATGGTGAATATTTTGTTTTTCAATTTGTATAAATTAAATACTTTACGTCTTATGGAGGTTGCTATTAGTTTACTTGTAAATATATTTTGCTCTTTTATGCTGGTATAATGACACCTGAGCTTCCACTTTGTATTCCCCTTAGATATTTTATGTAAGCTTTCCCTAAAGCGTACAAATAGTTGAATATTTTTCCAAGTAACATTTCTTTCCTGCTAATCTTTCTACTGAAATCTCTTTTGAGGCCACCCCAGCTCTTCTTTTGATTTTGATTTGAAGCCTTGTTATGTCCAACATGTATTGTAATCCAACAGACTTCAGCCTTGTCTCCAGCTGCCAACACAACTTTTTGAATTGGGCTATGGTTGGCGTCAAATGACTTTGTGCTAAGTAGCTGTTGAAGGGAGTATGAGTACTTCACCCTTTCTCTCCATCTCCACAATAAGAGGCACTTTGTGAAAGCAACACACGTAGGGTTGGTAACGTGGTAGACTGGAGGAATAGACCTGTGCCCATGTAGATAATTGAAGAGCCAGTGTTATTTTTAAAAAAAGCCAAATTTTGTATGTCAGGAACCAAATAGATTTATTTCAAATAGCAGCCATTCTTATCAATTCATGTAGTTTAGCTTCTATTTCATGTAATAACCTAAAATTTTATGTAATTAAAAGTACCTCTTGCTTTACCTGCTACTAGAAAATATTTCGGTAATGTAAGATTTGATACATGTCCATATGTTATTTAATGTGTGAACTTTTATTTGCAGTGTTCCCCGGTACGACCAGCCACCACCTCTTGTTCCTCCTGTCACATATCAACCACGACAAACCGATCGAAATCAACTGGTTCCTGCAAACCCATACCACACAGCTGAAATTCCAGATTGGCTGAAAGTCTATGCCAGGGCTCCAGTAAAGTAAGCATTCATTAAAAATAATGAAGCAGCAATTGCACGTGTCATTCCTGTAGTGGCAAGTCTCATTTCATTTCAAGAATCTGAATAAAATCAATATCAGGAGTACTTGTTGTTATAGATATCTTGGTTTTAAGCAATCTGAAACTTAGTTTTTCACAGAATAGAATGAATTGAACGCCAGATGATGCATCCTTGAATCAGTAGATGCACTTTTGTTATTTTGCACACTCTTCTGCACCATGTCCTTAAGCAGACAGGATGAAGGAAGGTCTATATCTTAACTCAAAAGCTGCTAGCAGTGTGCTATATGGTTAGTCTTTGGGAGGTATCAATAGAAACAGGAAAAATTAATTGCCAGCACTGAGTTTCTCCCAAAAAGGGGGAATAGGTGGTTAGGTGGTGGGTAGGCTATTTGTATCTTTATATATATTTCCTTATCTTCAGAGTTTGAAGGCTCCTCTTCCAACCAGTAGGAAAGTAGAGGACAGTCTGTGGTTTATAGTGATGCTCCTCAGTAATTGGCTGGCTCATTATCACTGAAGTAACATGTAATGTTCACCTGAACCCTGATAGATATACGTAAGTAGTATATGCTCCTGTTCAATTCATTCGATTCAAACTTCTGTGCCTGGCATCAAATATCCACTGTGATGGACACCACTGATTTTTAAAAAAATTACGATGGCAATATGTACAGGTGGACTTTGATAGTCATTTGAACCAGGATTTTGTAATTTGATTTTGTTAACTGTTGTATCCACAAAGTTTGTACTATCATGTGTATTGTTCTAAATGTATGAACAATCTGTTCTATTTGGAGGGAAATTCTTAATTTTTTTATTGAGTTGACAATGATATGTTCCGTAAGGACCATGGAATGCCAGGTTATCTTTGTCTCAAATTTTTCCTATGTTGGATTTTTCACAAAAATATAATTTGATTTCCCGTTGCATTGCCCATAGACATTTTTAAAGACAACTTTTATATGCAGAACCTTAAAGTTCAAACTCCATTAACAATGCCTATGTATTAATTTTAGCTTTACTGTTAAGTATAGCAAAAATTGTTTTTTATTTTAAGAATTGACATGATAGTATGATTATCTGATCAGGTAGTGACCAGACAATCTATTTTATTACTATTTGAGAGATCTGGTTGTGTGGAAATTGGCTGCCACAGTTCCCTACTTTACAATAGTTACTACACCTGAAAAGTACTTAATTGGTGTAAAAGCTTTGGACATCCTGAAGTCATGAAAGACATTATATAAATACATATTCTTAAAGAATAATACATAATTTTTTCTTAATTTGTAAGGTTTTTGTACCCCATAAAATCTTTTGGAAAGGATCTTGCACTATTCATCTGCAGTGTATGATAGAGGCTCCTCTTGTTCTACGGTGTTAGAATTGTGCAGAAATTACATTCTATTTACTTTTATTTCTACTACCTTCCACCTCCCCCCAGAAAAATGATCAGTCCTTCAGATTAGTTATTGCACACATTAAAATAAAATAAACTGTTTGACTTTGTTTCAGTTTATCACAGATGAGATGCACAGCCAAGCTTTTGAGACAGTCAGAGCAATATACAGAAAGACTGCATTGTCCTGCTTGAGCCATTGACTAACTTGTGCAGAGCAAACAAGAGTTGCTAACACATTACTCAGCTATATTCAAAAGGCCAAGAGAGGAAACACTGAGATATGCATGCACTGTATTGTATAAGTGTTGTGTTATGGACAGGAGAGGATTTAATTTAAACAGCCCTGATTTTTTCTTCTCACCACCCATCCGTAAACTGAAAGATGTATTGATTTTGATTTCCCTCTTTATAAGCGATGATATATTTCCCAACCCCTCAGATTTGGTGTGTTCCATTTTCTATTAATAACCCCACAGCAACACAAGATAAAGTGAACTCAGAGGATTAGTTTATTCACACACACTGAAAACACAGGAGGGGCGTCTCACTACATAGCCCCCTGTGCGTTCATATAATAATTGAGGGATAGAGAAGGTAAGATTTATAGGGCAAAGACCACAAAACAAAGAATTATTATTTCACGTGAGCCCAGAATCAAAAGTCTGATGGTGAATTCCTTCACAGAGGTCAGCAGGCTGAACTGATAATGGATAATTCACTTTTCTAGTACAGATGACTTCCACAATGCGATAGTTATGCAAAGACGAATTAGTCTTGTAGGCATTGATATAAGAGTTCAGAAGTTCCAGCAGAAACAGTATAGATTTGGGCCAGGCATTCAAACCTGGTCAGAGCCCCTTTTCTGTGCTGCTGCTTGGTAGATGGAAGATGGCAGACTGCTTTACAGTACAGTGAGACAGCATAACTGATTCTTCCAGCAGGGGGCTCATGTCACATAACTCCCAACTCTCCATTTTGGCATTGACACAGGGTGTGTATTCCTTTGTCTGGGTTCCTGAGATTGTTCATGTTCCAACCATTAAGAACATGAAAGGAAGGTTGCAGGGCCCTTTGACCTAGTGGACTAGTAGACTCCAGTTGGCAAGGCCTGGCTAATGAAATGTAGATGGCCTTTGTATAATTCCCTTTGAATTTGGTCTTTGCAGCCTACAGATGTCTTCAGAGATGACGAGTTGCAAATTCTTTCGATATTGCTGGATTAGCTCCTATTGTTTGAAGGTCACAGACTTGGTTTTAGTCATTTTAAAAGGTCATTGTACAGTTTTAAAATGTTAGGAATTAGCCATGATATATATGTATATTTCATAAAGATGTAGTGTGAGGTCTTAGCCCTATTACAATTGCTATAGTTAGAAATTAGGTGCACAGAAATAGCTGAGCTGTTTCCAGGAGAATGTGTCTAAGGTTGGGGGACTTTCTTGGCCCCCAGTGGGTTGAATTGAGCTATGTGTGGGAAAGTTGGGACAAAAATGGAATGCATAAATTGATACTTTTTCAAATTTTTGAAGATTAAATTTACAAGTTCTACCATTCCTTAACTTGTTAAAATTCATTCATTCTTCACTGTAGTGTTAAATCTGGTGAAACATGATGGGGCAATTTGGTGGGTGACAAAAATGGAAAGTGTGTGTCTAGTTCTCAAAAATAATTGGACATTAGTGTATCTTGATGGAACTCTTTTTTTTACCAAATCTGATATGGCAGTTGCAAAACAGGTATGGTGGGAATAACTGGACTTTTTGAAAGTGTAAACAATCAATGTAAATTTGGCATCTGTAAGACAACATGTATTTTTCTGGGTGATGCAGGAAATGTAACTTTCTGACGTGACATTGATCACAGTGGAATTCTTAAAAGTTGAAACATCTTGAATCTTGTAAGTACGAACTTAATAAACAGATCAGCAAAGTGAGCTTCCATAAGCTGACTTAATAATAATTTGATAGCTAGAAGAATTTTATGGCTGCTTATTGACCTGCACAAGAGAGAAAAGACTTTTCTTGCTCAGTAGTGTAAATAAGTGGTTACAAAGTACTTCGAAGGGAAACAATGAAGTTGGCCATTAATTGGAGAGAAATCATCTTGGTTTACATATCTTTGGAAGTGTTCCAGAGTTTTCATGTATCTATAGCAGATCTGGGACTCTGCAACGTACAGCAAGATAGTAAGGACAATGGCCTGGTAGAATTTGATTTTGGTTTTCAGCATAATGCCATGCTGCTTCCACCAAAGATACCTAAGGTCCATCATGAGAATTCAGTGGAAGGACAAAATCAGAAACTACAAGGCCCTTCATCGTGCTGGGCTCAACAGCATGGAGATCATCCTCTAGAAAATTCAGCTTAGGTGGGCAGACCATGTCTCCTGCATGGATGAGCACAGAATTCCTAAGCATATCTTCTATGGGGAACTGTCTCAGGACAAACAACGTCAAGGTGGTCATACAAATGATACCAGAACACCCTAAAAAAGTGCTTTACAAACTCCTGCATTGCACAGCAGCTCTTGGGAAACACTGCAGCCAACTGGCCCACATGGAGGCAAGCATTCATTTGGTTCAGCATACTTCAAGGACCATCTACATCAAACTTGCAACATCCTTTATGACCAGAGGAAAGCCAGAGATGGTGCAGTTGCAGAAGTTCCCCTAAGCATCAACAATGACAACATGACCTGCCAGTTCTGAGGGTGTCCATAACGTTCTTGCATCGTCATCTTCAGTCATGAGAGGACCCACAAATGATGAAGTCACTTGCAGCTTATACATACTTCAATAATGAGGAAACTACCACCAGTAGTTTACAAAGGCTCTAGGGTAGCTTATTTGCATCATTTTTAAGATTGGAAATGTGACTAATCTAGTCCTGCTGCCAACTTACATTGCTGTCTTTACCTAATTTGATGAATACCTTATTTCTATCTACTTGGTTTCTCTCAAAAATTGAATGTGCTGGGAATTTATCAGGAAGCCTGTCCATGCATCTATAGGTGATCTTTCTCGCCACATGCTTGTTGCCCTGTGCTTCCACCTCAAATGTGTTCACTGTACCAGATATACTAAGCAAACTTAAGTTCAGAGCCAAATAAGCAAATAGTAACATTGTGGAAGGAGAATTTGTCTACTTCAATTGATTCTTTTATTAGAATAAAAGAGTAGCAAATGCTCACCAGGAATGTGCAAGGTGTTGCCCAGTCGCTCTGAGTTTGTAGTATTTAGCTGAATCATGTGGACTTTAATGTCCATCTGTATTCAACCAAAGCAGCAGCTGACATACTAAATTGGCTTCTGTGGTCAGGTTTGAAGATGTAACAATAAACCAAGGTTGTCATTGCTGGTTGCTACAAAGCAACTCCTGTTGCAAGGGCAGACGTGTGAATGACTGAAGATCAGACTGTGCTGCACCATAATGCTGCAGTAAAACAGATTGCTTGCATTTACTGTCCAGACTTCAGTCACTAAGATCAGGTTTTGGATTTGGTGCAATGTAAGCACTTCCTTGAAAACAATCAGCATCTTAAGGAAAACAAGGGACAAGAGAAATGTGGAAAAATAAGAGGAGAAGAGAATTTCAACTAAGCTGTCAGCACTTTTTAAACAGCATATATATACCTAACACAAATGGGCTGGGAGTGTCAACATTTATTTATAAAGACTTTACAGAGAGGGGTAACTTTTATCCTGGGCATAAAGGCTGAATTTAAGTTAAGCTCCACATGTAAGGCTGTGTGGTAACACCCCTCCACACTGGTCACCCAGTCTCCATTTGAGCTAGACAACATGACATTCTGATTTGGGCTGTACCTCTCAGAAAACTCTTTTGAAATAGATGAAATTTTTTGTATACATGATCAATTCCTTCAGTGTTTTTATATTTATAGTTTATATTTTATTTTTGGGAATATGACCATTAAATGAATTTTATTTTTGGATGTAGGAAAATCATTTGGAATGCTTGAATTTTTAATATAAGATTTGCATATAATAATGGCTAGTGTATTATTTCCATCAACGTAGTTCCATTCCCTCACCCACCTTTATTTGAACAACTTTTAATTGCAGATGAACTATATTAAGATAAGTGATGTGCTGTTTTCAACACAATGTTGATGCTCCTGCTGGTCTTTGTCGTCATTGCAGATATGATCATATCCTGAAGTGGGAGCTCTTCCAACTAGCAGATTTGGATGCTTACCAAGGATTGCTGAAACTGCTCTTCATGAAGGAATTGGAAAGGATTGTGAAGTCATATGAGGCTTATAGACAAGCACTTTTGACAGAACTTGAAAACCGCAAGCAAAGGCAGCAGTGGTATGCACAACATCATAGCAAGAATTTTCCAGCAAATGCCTGACAGCCTATGCATTTGAACACTAAATGGTTTTACTTCATAAAACAATTTTGTTTCTAGTGCAAAGTACCATGTTTGCTGTATTTCTAATGAAGCAAAAGAAGTTCAGCTCGGAGGAAATAATTTGCCTCTAAATTTCAACATTATGACCAATGAAACAGAACATGCTGCATACAATTTGTTTCTGTATATGTTGGTTTATCTATTTTACCAAGTCTTTGTGCAGTCTGTGCCTCAAAGTAAAAGTACAAATATTGCTCCAGAAACAGCAATTTTGCAACAGACATCAAGGTCTGCTTGTAAATCTTTAAGCATGGATTGTTAACTTTGGTTCATGAAATAAGCTAAAGCATCCAACACTAACTTGGTAAGAGAATATTAATGTGTCTGTGTTTACATACAAAGCCAAACTCCCAAGGGTTTTCTTGTGAACATTGGAAGCAATGTTTGATATTGTAATGGCATTGTTATATGCCAACTTTTTTAATAGTAATGACAAGTGCGAAATCAAACACAAGCAGTTTGGCATTCCACTGTACTCCTTTTGTCCTTTTAATTATTTTGGCTCCATATATTGCATTCATTGAAGACAACTTTGTTGCTTGAGTGCAATGAGGCTTTTTTTGGCTTGTTTAGCAAGCAGTTTATTAAAACAGACTAGTCAAAGTTATTTCAATTCTTTTGCAAATAAATCAGGGATACAATATTTTGACTCGTTATCTATAAACTGAAGCATTTTATACAAACTGTAATAATGTTTTGTACAAATAAGCTGATTAGGAGTGTATTTTCATAGTTGCAATGCTTTAAATAGATCGAAATTTCACACTGTATGTGGTTTCAGCAATTCGGTAGTAGACAAATTGCTATTTATTTTTTATTTAGTGCAATAATATGTATAAACTTAAATAAATTTCAATAAACCTTTGTAATTGGCCCTTTAATTTCTCATTCATTCATTCTCCACAATCAATTAGAAATTGCTACCATTTTTGGGAAGAAGGATCTTATCACCAATGATAGCAACTTCCCTTAAATGAATACCTAAATGAAGCAATAAGTTTTTTAAAAAACACATGTTTTTGTGCACTATACTACTTTGGAGAATATAATTCTCATAGCCATGTAAAATCCATGTAAAATCTTTTGAAACTCCATTTGGTAGTTGTAATTAAGTTCCTGATTTCAACTTTTTTTTTAAAATATATTTTTTGGCTAAATGTGGATGCTAGGACGTATACTAAAATTCCATGTGCAGACCTTGAAATAGCAAGAGTGAAAATAACTCTAAAACATGACGCCCAGAAAAGAAAATGTCAGCGTTTCTGCAATTTGATCAGGGCTGAAAAGCTACAGTGATCTCTTCTAGAGGGAAAAGTAAAGGGCAGCAGAAAGGGATTGACTTAGATGTAGTTGGATGGCGGAAGTCACAGAGCAATTGCAGTTGAGTTACAGTGGATTTGAGAGGATGGCGTAAGACAGATAAACACGGCATATCACGAAAAGCAGATCTCCTGGTAGGAGTAGCTACAAGCAGCATCAGGATTAGCCTATTGAAATTCTTCACTATTGGATCAATTACAGAACTATCCATGAAAGAATCAGGTTTGGTAAAGAGCACTTGGGGTTCCTTAAAAGAATGATGCACAGCTGAGTGAAGTTGGCAGCATTTTCAACAGTTGGGGATGGTGCAAAGAGAGTTCAGGACTTAGGCAGTTTTCTCCAGTGTAAGTCACAAACCCATTCACCTCCCAAATGCTCCAATGTAGTCTCTCAACCAACTGAGTAAAGCAATTAAATTTAAGTACAATGACACCATTACTTACTACCTTTGCCTGTCTATTCCTGGCACTACACAGTAACTTGCAACTTCCAGCAATTCCCATTCTCCATGGCCATAATGACAAGGGGAAGTGAGTACAGCCAGTATACCACCTACTTACACTCAACAGTTAGCAACTTTTTTTTTGCAAATTATCTCGGGTACATGCAGTCTTTAACTTTCATAGTGAATGGTGTGCTGCTGAATGGTGGCCTTGTACTAAGGTCTATGAATGATAAACTGATTTCAAAGAATGACCATGAAACTCATAGCAAAGTGGTTTGGTGTAATCCCACATTTAGCAAAAACTGCTCAAGATCTTTCTAGCTACTTATTTTCAGGAAGACTATGAAAACTGATGAAAAAGACCAGTATTTAAATTCAACGGTGCACTAGAGCTGCTGCAGTTTGAGCCTTAGCAAGCAAGCCCTAAAAGTCCAGACAGTTCTGTCCTAATATTTTATTTATTTTCTAGTGTGAGTTTTAAATACTCGTAGGTCTGGCCATTTGGAAACAGTTGCCTTCTTAAGGAATCAATCCTAACCCAGGGCATCTCAATCTATTGCTATCAGCAAGGGAAATGAATCTATTTTGAGAGTCGTTAATCTTTGGAATTCACTACCCAAGAGAGCAGTGAGGCTGGGTCATTGATTCTATTCAAGGTTGAATTAGGTTTTTTTGAACCACAAGGGAATCCAAATTGGTGGGGGTCACGCGGGGAAGTGAAGTTAAGGCTGCAACCAGATCAGCCATGATCATCTTGAATGGTGGAGCAAATTAATGAGCATGGATTTAAACTTTATCCAGCAGAACCTTGATGGCTACATATAAAGGCAAAATGCTGTGGAGGCTGGAAATCGGAAATAAAAAGGGTAACGTTGGAAATATTCAGCAGGTCAAGCAGCAAGTGTGGTGGCGGGGGGAAAAAGCAGTTAATATCTCACGTTCAAGTTTCATCAGTCTTCACCAATTTGAAGCGTTAACTGTTTCTCTGCAGGTGCTGCTTGACTTGCTATTTCCAGTATTTTGTTTAAGGGTCTGGTATGCTCCTCATGTAGAAAAAAGTTTGAACACCCTCATGTTTTAAGTTACGATAATTATTAACATTCTATCAGTTAAGGGTTATCCTGCAATAAATTCCTTTCAACTTCTCTTTAATAATTCAACCATTGATTTTAGGGTTGGGGGTAAGGGCCAGATTGGCAATCCTGCTCTCAATACTGGTCTTTACTGATTTGGTGAAGGTTTATAAAATGGTGGAATTAGATTGTGTTTAGGTTGACAGTTTGTTCCAATAAGTTAGAGAGGACAAGGGGTCAGAATTTTAAGTTGTATAATGCCATTTATAGGTTAGATGCTAGGAAATGGTTCATTTCCCAGAGAACAGTGGAATGGGCACCTAGTTTAGCAGAAAACGGATTTGCTGAATTCCTTCCAGCCTGAATTGAATCTGTTTCTGGTTGGGGTGGAAATACTGACGACAATTAGCAGGGCCAGAGTGGTAACTTGGACTAGTTTTGATTGCCTGGGCAGGAGGTGGGGAGGGTCAGAGGAATTTCCCAGACTTAAAATTCCAATTAATTTGGGAAGTGATCTTTTTTTGCTCTCTGCAGGAATGGTATGGTTGCGCATGGGGAATATGAATATTGTGATGCACGGAGTATTACAATTATGTGGGATAAGCTGGATGGACCAGGGGGTCTTTCCCACCTGCCATTGTTCATGTGTTCAGAGACACTTATGCGAAGAAGCTTTGTTCTTTCATCTGTACATGCTTGATTTTTTTGACCCTGAACCAGTATGTCAGCCCAACTCAATGGATGGACTTTCTTCATGGTAGATTTCATTATTTAAGCCAACACACTTGAGGGGATGAAATTCTCAAAGCTAATGGGGTGTTATTTGGGTGCTTCTATAGGCATGGGCAAAATTTGGGTTAAGCCCTCCATCTACCAGGTTTCTGCTCCCTTTGTGGGCTGAAGACTCTGGTGGTGCCATTGGAGGTCAGTGTAGGCAACATGAATTGGATAGCATATTCAAAGTAGTTACAAGACATGGAGTACAAGATTTGGTGTTGAAGTAATAGAAAGAGCAGCATTTTTTTCAATAAGTTACAAAAATATCCTAGGACTGAATGACCTTTTTTTCATTGCTTACAATTCCTGCCCAATAGTAATTCAGCAGGTGCCCTTTAGTCATTTTGATGCCTTGATGCTAAGTAACGTAACAGATGTTTTAACTGGGGAAAGCATTATAATTGTGTCCAATCCTATCCTCATGCACTTCCAGGAAGCTTTAATGCATAGCAAATTGAAGCAGACACTCCAGCAGCCAATTTTATCATGCCTATCATCGGCACTGCCAAGATAAGCTACTTCTTAGCACAGGTTAAAGACCAAAGCTCCTTTGTTGGGCTCAGAGGCAGAAGTACCTCAGAGTTATACAGTAATCCTATCCTGCCAACCTCAGTTCTATTTTTAAAGACTCTATTATCCCTCATCCTAATAAGTTAAAAGTAGGTTTGATGTAGAGGTTACTTTTTTTTTAAAAGGGTAACTTTATTCATCTGTCCGGCATCAAAAAATGAAGAGTTTGCAATTTGGCAGGATTGCTAGGATTGCAGGGTGAATGCTATAATGGCAGCAGGGTTGCTCACTGACCTTTTACCTCGGTTCAAATCCAATCAAGGATCCTGTAAAAAAGCTATTGCCTCTTGGATTGTTGTAAGGACTTTAATTGAAATTGTCTCAGAAAATCTCAATCTAGTTCTTAATCAGGCCAACTCCACGGATCAAACCGTTGAATAACTTTGCATCATCTGCTACTAAGACTCAACTTTTGTGAACTATTATTTTAAGTAGGGCTGCACTTGATATAAATAGATGTGTAAAATTGTTTTTGATCAATTAAATTAGATAATCCACAATTGAAGAGCTGTAGTTAATGTTCAGAGAGGGACAGAAGGGATAAATAGAATAACTTATAAATGTTTTCATGTACATAGCTAGGCCTATAAAATTAAAATGCAATGTATTCATTGTTTTAAATCATATGGCATACCAGTTATGATCACTATAGTACTATTTATTTATCAAATGATTATAACATATACAATAAGGCAAGAATAAATTGCAGTTTTTGCAGTATCATTACAATATTTGCCAGAATTTAACTGCATTTCAGCTTGCATATTTTAAACTGAATTTTTAAAAAGTGCAAAGAATGTGATCACACTAATACAAACAGATAATCTGAAATGTCATTTAAACTGGACCTATTAAATTGGGTAGGAATACAGATAAAACTCCAAATACTTACTGTTGTTTCCAGGAGACACTGGGATATCTTTTGTATTTACTTAAACTGATAAACTCAAATTAGTGCAATAATAGTATTTCTGTTAAATTATCATCTTTTGAAATTTATAATATAAACATTCATGGATATGGTACTTTTAGGCTCTTAAGGCTTTGAAGCTTTATGGCACATTTGCAATGTTAGTGACCAAGTGATCCACTGAGACTATCCAGATTGTGACATGATCTAAGAAAACAATGGCACAATTTTCATGACCTTTGCAGAATTTTATCAGTTTCTGTTCATTAATTTTGTTAAAATTATGCAAACAATTCATGTGCTTGTGTATAAATCTCTCCACATTTCCTATAACCTGAAAATGACATTGGTATGGAGTTACAACTATTTCAATCTTGCTTCTATTTCTACTAGAAAATAATAACTTTTATCAGTGCTACTACTTTATATTGAAAGCCCTTGTGCAATAATTTTACAGTTGGTATTAGAAGTACCTACTGGATGATTTGAATCTACCGAACTGAAGCAAAGCTTCATTTTTAAATTTGTAAATGTCTTCAAAGATTTTAGTTTTTCATACATTGTGAATATGGCATATTACATAACAAGCTTTCAGCATTTCTGCTATTGTTAATTTATCCTATGTGTAAGAAAGAACTGCTAAATTAATCCGATTCCCACATTTACCTTCAGTTCTGTGGAACCTCTCAGAGCTGCTGCTCTTAGCAGTCAATATTGGTATGTTACTGCAGCGATCTCTAAACGTTATTAAAAAATTGATGAAGCAGAGGAAGAACTTGGCGTGAGCAAAAGAAGCTGTGAGGAAATAAAGCAAACTAGAAGAGGTAATCAGATGAACAATAAACAACATGTAGAAAAATAATGTGTAAGAATGAACAGTTGTAAAGCTCATGAGGGAGGAAAAGGTAGAACGGATAAATGTATCAAATTATTTAAAATAATCAATTTGGATGAATTGGCCCAGTTGATCTCATCCTTCCAGAATAACAACCCTAATATCTTGCCGTTTCTTGCTTTATTGTTCCCCTGATGAAGCAACCAAGTTCTTAGCTTAGCCACTCATAAAAGAGATACAGTACAAATAGAATGGGAAAGAACCTCTTAATCACGAACAGTAGATTTCATTATAAAAACACTTCCTTATTTTCTATGTATGGATAAGGAGGCCCTGACTTTCATCTGATGAGAGATTAAGGACTATAATAATTACTTTTAAGTATGGAAATCATATTTCAGATTGTGAATTTCAGCAAATGCTCCTATAGTGATTGACTAAAATCTATAAAATCTCATAACATAAAGTCTACGTAGATTTTTGCTAGCATCCAACAGACTGAAAAATAACAGCACCAGACTGCAGAACTCTTTACCTGGAGACTTATTCAGTTTTGATTTCCTGTATACCCGGACATATATACTTTCATTACAAGTTAAAATCACTTTTGGTGGTGATGGGTGAAATTTATAGGAATTTCAAAACCTTCAGCCACACCAAGTTTCTTTACCTTTTGACTGACAGATGATTTGAATTTTTGTTTTCCATGGAGAGAAACAACCTGCTCTCTGGAAATTCAGGGTTACATTCGTTCACAGGAGCCATTATTATAGGACTTTTTTTTAAAGAATTCAGCAGCTAGGTGACTTAGATTTTATACATAGTGTGTTTGTGCTCTTTTGCTACAACTAACACTAACATATTGATCTGCTCTTGCTGGCTGCTATTTTTGGTCTTAAACTGAAGCAAATGTTGCATTTAAAATTGACTTGAATATTTTATAAGAACGCATACATACAAAATGATTTGTTAAGGACAGCTAGCATATAGTAATAAAACAAATTTATTTTACACATGTGGAAACATTTGACTGTAGCTATGAGCAAAAATGGTGATTTTTAAAATATACTATATTGCAATCTGTTAAGACAGTAAAGAAAATTTGAGTTTCAAAACGTTTTAACATTCAATAAATAGTAAATGTTTTAAATGTGCAATGCTTAAATTGAAAATTAAAGTTCTTATGGAAGACAAATGTTCAGTTGAAAGAAAAAAATACCAGGTGTTCTTTAAAGCGATTTAAAAAACATTAATTGTACATTCTTGATGGAAGAAAATTTGACTCATATATCAACAGTTAACAAAATCATGCAAACTAGCACATTTTCACAATACAATTTGCAACATAACTATAAGTGAAAGCCAGCACAGTGTTCAGTGTTGATACGTGATTTCATTCCGTTACGAGCTATCATTGGCTTTCCATTTATATAGCACTTCTTGGATTAGTGACATGGGAATGCACAATAATAATGAACAAAAAATTTCCCTTGTGAATGTGCAGGAGAGGAATCCATCGAATCATTTTTTCTTCTTGGTGTCTGCATTGGTTTCTGGTTGTGCTGCAGGGAAGGTGTGGTGATAAATATGCCTGTGGCTTGTAGCAGCATCATATAGCCTGAAAAGAGCCTATTTGGATACAAAAACAACTTTGATTATGTTCGGAGAAACCAGCAGAATCAAATAAAATGTGTAGTTAAATCAACACTATTTGCAGAACCATTAAGTCATTGTTTAGAAACATTTTAACTAAATTAGACTTAAAATCATGATTCAATCTCGTTATGATTTAAACAGACACTTAACAGGTGTGCTGTGTTCATATAGCTGCTCAACCTAAGTTTTACAAGCACCTGAATGATTATGCCATTTTCATTTGATTGATTATTTAGGTTTATATGCACAGTAGGAATGGATGGTATCTTAATTTACAAACAGTAAAACTTCTAGCATATTGTAACTCCAAAGCAGAACAAATCTGACTTGCCAGGTTTCCTTAGGGAAATTAATTTCTGTGGAATAGCAGGGAATACAGTTTTGTTTTGTATTTTGCTGGGATGAAAAGACATCAGCTAACTTCAATTGTCGTGGATATAGATGTGTGTTTCTCCAATCAAAGAGACACTGAATGCCTTAAAACCTCTGGTAAGATAGTATAGATGAGGTGTGTTACTGTTATAAGATCAGTACACTATTTGATAATATTTAAATCATTTAATAATCTGATACAATGGCATGGTACATTGGACATTGGAGCCATGACTCTCCATAGATTGAGTTCCCTGTTCTTCCTTGTGTGCTGGAGAGGTGCTGGGTAGATGCTTCTGCTAACAAATAGGAGGGAGAATAAAATAAATAGGTAAAAGCTTCCAAGTGAACAATACTGTATGTTTAAACAGGCCTACACCAGATGTCTTTGTTGAATCTATAATACTAAGTAACAGGGTATATTTAAATAAAGATAACCTTTGAGAAATTAGTTTCATGCTTTTTGTTAGTCACTCAGAAAAGTTTTTCCAAATGAAAACCAGTGACCTTTTATATTGGTACTAGCCAATGCATTCACAGACTTATGTCATGTCAAAGTTCACTGCCTTTTTTTGTTTGAAGAGTCATTAGAGTTACTGTAAAATGATGCTGGCTTGATAGTCATGCTCGTCTTGAATTAATGATCTCAGCACCCCCTGCTGGCCAACAATGGTCTACACAGTCATGGCAGGAAGTACCAGCTTCACCTCCAGCTGAAGTGCAGTAAATAGGTACATGATTAACCACTTCTTTATGGTCAAAAAGCTTAACTAAAAAGTATTCCATACTGAAAAGATTGCATAAAAGTGAACTGTCAAACTCCAAGTGCAGTGAATCCATACAAATGAATAATTTTTCACACATTTTAAGATAGCAAAACTAAACTAATTTACTATTTAAGTTCTTCATACAGTCTGTGGGATTTGGCCTACAATAGGGAATCAGTAATAGTGGATCATTTTTCTTCAGTTCTCAACCCAAAAGGTGCACAGAATCAGGTCCTGAATCTGCCTCAGTTGGAATGGGGATTGAACCCTGAACTATTGGCATAAATCTGATCTATATTCTAACCATCTAACTAACTGAGCTAAGCAACAGATGATAATGGGAGCTATTTTATATTGAGGCCCTCATTAGCAAGCCCTTTTTTAAAATAAGTACTCATGTTTGAAAAAAAATGCTATGTTTAGTGGATCTAGTAATGTGAGGGGAGCAGTTATTAAAAGATGGCCACCTACCTAAGATAGTTAATTAATTTTGCAATAATGTAATAATTACCTTTTCACATTTGTTTCATACAATTTATGTCTAAAAGCCTATTTTTTACAATTTATCAGCTTGAAATTCTCCTGCATTATCTATGAATCAGAACATCAAATAATATACTGAAACACTTTTCCAAGTGTGCCATGAATAACTGTTGCCCCTTTTGGCTTAGACATTCAGAATTTCTCTCAAATGTGAATTCAGCCAAGCCTGTCAAACTGTCTCTCTAAACTATCTTGGTTAACGTGATTAACAGAGTTGTTCTAAACCTGCAATCTGCAACTATATCTACTACAAAATTATTTCTAGCTTTTGAGTTATTTTGTTACATAAGAAGCTCTCTTTTTGATCTCGCCCCACTAATGTAGCCATCATACAACAGGATTATTGATGTGGCTACTAAACCACCACTGGTACTGTGGGAGTGAAGTATATTGTTGTTGACTGACTTGCTGTGTATGCACAAAATTTTTGTTTTTATTTTGAGTACTAATGTTTGCACTTTTTCTCTATTTATACTGTTTGAATTCATGTTTTGGAATACATTGCCTTATAGGGTGGTGAATATAGATTCAATAGTAACCATCAAAAGGAAATTGGATAAATACTCGAAAAGAAAAACAATGCAGGGATATTAGAAAGAGTGGTCTGTTGCTGAACAGATCCAAATTTAGAAAGGTGCATCACTGTCATATTGGAATGATGGCATTTTGAAAGGGAAGTAGGGAAGCAATACATTTAAAAGGGGAGATCTTTAAACATACATACATAATTTTAACATTTGCACTTTGATCAGGTAGGTTTAAATTCCATTTACTTAGTCTAATGTGTAAGTGTATTACCATTCGAAATGCAATGGGAGTTTACAGAATGAATCATCGTTAAAGAGGGACAAACTTGCATTGGAAGCAGTTCAGAGAAGATTCATTACGCTGATTCCTGGGATGAGGGGTTTGTCTTATGAGGCGTGGCTAAGCAGGTTGGGCTTTTGCTCACTGGAGTTGAGAAGAATGAGAGATGATCTTATTGAAACATTTAAGATTCTCAAGGGGCTTGACAGAATAGATGCTGAGAGGATGTTTCCACTCATGGGGGAAGCTAGAACTAGGGGACTCAGTTTAAAAATAAGGGGTCTTGAGGTGTAATTTCTTCTTTCAGAGAGTGGTTAATGTTTGGAATTCTCTTCCCCAGCAGACAGTGGAGGCTGAGTCATTGAATATATTCAAGGCTGGATTAGACAGATTTTTGACTGATAAGGGGATCAAGGGTTATGGGGGCCAGGCAGCAAAATGGAGTTAAGGGCCTAATCAGATCAGACATGATCATACTGAATGGCGTAGCAGGCTCGAGGAGTCTAATGGCCTACTCCAGCACCTATTTGCAATGTTCTTAGTTTATATCTGATATTAACTCAATAGACTTAGAACTGAATCGTTCTGGAATTAAGGGACAAAATTCATATGAATTTTTGCTAACAAAAAAGAAAATAATACAATTATACCAGAATGAGTATTTTCTATTATGTTCTGCAAATTTGTTTTCTAAAGGGGAGGTGGGGTGAGCATTCCTGCTCCTCCTGACCCACAAGAAGTGCCTTGTACATTTTCAGATACTGCACAGAGTTCAGAAGAAAATTGGTTCTACAAAAATTTATCAAACCTGAAACCTTATCAAGTAAAAATGTTTATCTGCTGGAAGGCACCAACACCAGCTGAAAATGACTTTAATAAATACAATCCATGAGAAAATGCAGGCAAAAGATTGACGCACAATGAAATTCTTTTGATTTTATGATGCAGCCTGTTGCAAGATAGTGCATAAAACGAAGGCTTACCTCATTAGTACTTCCCTATGGAATTGCAGAAAGGAGAGAGAAAGTGTTGAAAGGAGAAAGCTAAGCTGAGTACCAATTTTTTAAAATAGCATGCAAAAGAATAGACATCCTTAACTTTCTATATATTGCATTTACAACAAATAGACTTATGGTTTGTGCTTAAGTAAATAAATGAGATCTTTTAAGGTGCATTTTTACTTGATTTCCCTTTTTGTCCTGCCTCTAAGATCCCTACTGTTCCAATTTGTCCCTCTCTCCCTCTCTCTTTCTATATATCAATTTTCACAACTTTTCTTCAGAGCTACATGTTCACTAAATGTGCCTCTCTTATTCCTCCTAAGCTTTAACAGGCTTTCAAGCCCAAACTTTAGCATTACTTAAACATGACATCCTGATTTATCTTGTGTTCTTTTCTACTATTTTCACCCTCGTAGTGACCTGCCTTGGTCCTTTGCCTTGCATCTCCAACAACAAAATAAATCCATGCCCAATTCCTCCCTCCTTCAGACAAGGAAATTAATACACAGTCTGAGCTTTACAATTAGGCATTTCTGCTATTCGTGTCATTATGGTATTCTCTTGCAGCAGCTGCACTTCCTGAGTAAGAAATCTGTTGAATCCATTTTTCCTTCTTCTAAGACAGAAGGATCTTCATCCACTGGTTCAAATGACTTGATAAAACCTTTCCATTGAGGACAATTAAGACTGGATTGAGATGTGAAATTTATTCCCTTCTCATGGGCAGGAATCCCACATGACACCCAATAACACAAATGCACTGTCTTAATGGTATGATTTATCAATTTTTTTAACAAATTGAAGAAAATTTTAGAAAAATATTAATGTTTGTTGTATCTGATAAAGTGATGTTTATCGGACATGATCGAGCTGTAGATTTCGATATATATATTTCAGTCAATTTAGTTTTACTGTATTACTTTTTTATTGTTAAATATAACTAAGTTATTGTTGGCCACAAATACTTTTGCTATATCAGTTTCTTCTGACTCCCTCTTTTAAATGGTCAAGAATTTTGACAATAAGTTCCCTCTGTCTGGTAACTAAGGAAGATAAGACTGCACCTTGAACAGCTGCAAAGCACCAAGTGAAAACTTATGATTATAATTGTAAAGCATAAAACTAAACGAAGTAAAACACAGCACCTTTTCCTCATTTTTTTCTGTCATGTTTTTCCTTCTCCCCCTGTTCTGCTGAAGATCTCAATTCCTTGCAGGAGTAAAGTTCCACTGATGCTGTCCACTTTTGACACCTCAGTCATGTGTGAATTTCCCATGCATGAATCTTGGCAGTGATTGTTAGGGGGAGGGAGGGGTCACAGCCTCTCTGATCTAATGCTTCCCAGGAACCACATGCCCACTTCCAACAGTGGTTACTTGTTAGCTATCCAGAGAAGGAACCCTGGCCTATTGGCACTGAGGTCAATAGTTTTGCTCCTACCACTTATCACCCCACTCCATTTAAGATCAGCTATCACAACACAGATGGGAAATTTTAATCTGGAAGAGCATGTGGGATCGAATGTGTTTGGGAGATTATTGCAGGAAAACATCTGAGCATGTTGGAAAGCTGGACTCCAGGTGGACAAGGGACAGGCAGCTGACCCACTGTCAGGAAGTGGGTTGACATTTTAAATATGTTAAAATTTAACCATGAATTTAATTAAAACATCAGGAAAGCTAACACAGTGCTGCTCAGAAACAAATTTTGCTAAACTATACTCTAACAACTTGCATGTATCAATATTCAAATCTCAAAACCAAGATTCCAAGTTTCTTAATAATAATTCAAAGATTAAAGGAAATAATGTTACACTGTTACAGACTGTATGGTAACATTCTGCATCTCTATTTTAAAGCTGTTTGGAGTAATTCCATGTCATGTAAACAGCAAAAGACTATCACAGAAATATTTAAGTGTACTAGAGTACAGAAAAAAAATCTGCAACACACTTACCTGGTCCCATAAGGCTCCTGCTACTTGATCTATGACAGCTCCAAGCTCCCTGTATTCTCCAGAGTATCTAATATATGCCCATGTGCACAGAGTGATCAGAGCCAGCCCCATTATCATGTTGCACAGACTAGCTATAATGTCCACCCCAATAAATCCTGTCACTCCAGCTATTACATACATAATAAATATCACCACAAATAGAGTGGCAGGTGTACGGGCAGCATGGAAGATGTTTTTACTATCATTGTGTTTTATGTAGTTTATGTACAACTCATCAATTTCATTCTCCAGTTGTTGCAAATAACGGCGACTGAATTCCTCTCCTCCCATCTTCTTAACTCCACGGAATAATTTGACAGCTTCATCTCGGAGTCCCAAGTGTTTGCTCTGGAGGTCATTGGGTGCAAGGAATGGTTTGTCTCCTCCACAAATCTACAGGATAAAACATATTTGTAAGAAACAGGAATAAAAATGTACCCTACAATAATTACTAAAATCAAAGCTGTACTAAATTTGCGAGTACATGAATAACATTGTGATTAAAAATATCACAGAAGGTCTCCACCTTCTTTCAATGCTGGATAGGAGCAGTGAACACTGCCTTACAGCTCAAGATTGTTTTGTGTTGTAAGCCTTTGCCCACGAGGAACTGAATTGAGACTGCGTCAAATCATTTCACATATGATGCTTATCACCAACAGTCAGAGGAAATGTTCATCCCGAGTGTGAAAGGCCAATGCCTCTCACCGCACCACCCAGTTCCCGGTTCCTTATCTGCTAGCATGCTTGTGCAGGGCTCCAGACCCAGCCAGTACAGTATGAATGATTTGATGATGTTGACAAAAGAAATTGCTGTCTTAAATTAAAATAACTTTCTTAGATTTATAGAGTGCCCAGAAGAGCCACATGGACCTCTAACCATTTTCTTTTAATCCTGACCTGATACTGTTCTGGAATCATACAAAATATGCTGTTAAGTCCAAGCGGTTTGAGATTGGATCACGAAGCCAGTCTCCACCTACTGTCTTAGTCATATTGAAACCTAACTCCAAAAACTTTCCTCCAATTTTGCATTGCTGCAAAAAATGTAGAGAGCATAGATAACATTTTTCTGCCATTCATGAGATTTTTAAAATTCATTTACGGGATGTGGGCGTCATTGGCTAGGCCAGCATTTATTGCCCATCCCTAATTGCCCTTGAGAAAGTGGTGCTGAGCTGCTTTCAAGTACATGAGATTTGTTTGTAGTTACCATGTAGATATAAACCTTAAATTCTGGTGGCCAAATCCGACTTCAGCTATTTAAATTGTTGATCGTGCTGAGCAGAGCACCCATTGCAGACACAATCAATGGGATTAAATGAACTTGACTAAGAGGAGAAGGAAAGCAGCTGATTAATTAGGAATTTAAAATGCCTGGCAGCCTAACACAAGGAAATCAGCTACTGAATCATCCGATTATAATGGGAATTTGGGCTATTGGCCAAATCGATCAGTAAAACTAGATTCAAACATATTTGCAAATAGTATTCAAGCAAATCTCCCTCCACCCCCACAATTATGCACTCAGTTTAAATTAAACCTTTAGCCCTTGAAGGACATTGAAACAATATTCTTTAATGTTTATGAGATGTAGAGTCCTTACCTCCTCCATTTTTTTACCATATAAGTCTTTGGCTGCTGCTACAGCTGCTAAATTGTTAGCTTCTGCTGTGGCCTAAGTTTTGTGAAGGAACAAAAAGATTGGTTAGATCAAATTATGAATTAACTTTTGTGAGTGTGCATTGAACAAATGATAGTTATCAGGAATCAGTAGAAGTTATATGAAAGCAAGTTTTTATAAGTCTGCTAAATTGCCTTAGGATAAGTTCCTAAAATTACAGAAACAGGTTTGACTTGTTTTTAATACCTTGAGATATATATCAGTGATGGACTAATTGTACCATGAGCAATCAATAATACAAACCTGGACCACAGGGTATTTCTCTTCTTTTGCTTTTTCTGAGAGACTCTGTAGGTGCCTTGTTGGGAACGGGTAGCGATCATGCTGTTCATAAGTTGCACCGCGATGGTATAGAATAGACTCGATGGATTGGCTGATTACCATGAGAATGCTACAATGAAGAGGCCTATTGAGAGGATCAGAGCTATTCTCGGCCTAAATGCCATTATTCTACCACTACTAGGATGCACACATCTCATTCTGTCAGGAACTGTGCATCAGATCCCCCAATACGCAAGGGAATTTGTGACAGTAGACTAGATGACGTGTGAAGGGTGAAAACTGACCTCCTCGCTCCCACTTAAATAAGTAGCTGGATCTCTTTATCTTTCACCTAAAACTGCAATTTTCTGGTTGTCTCCTTTAGGCTATCTCCCTTCACAAGTCCAAAGCTGCACATGGAGCTATGAATAATAACAGAAACCAGGTGATCACCAAAAATTGTATGCAATAAGCTCACAGAATTTGCTGTAAATTTTGGACTCATCATTAGCGCAGATATAGGACAGAACTTGACTGATTTGTATCTCAACTCCATTTGTCTCTTTTCTCTATATCCCTTAATAACCTGGCCTAACAAATATCTAGCAATCTCATTTCACTTGACCCATTAGACACAGCCTTTTGGAGATGAGAGTTGAAGATTTCTAATATTCTCGGTGTGAAGAAGTGTTTGCTGATTTTACTGCTGAATTGGCTAGCTCTAATTGTAATATTATACCCTTTTGTTCTGGAATTCCCCATAGTTTATCTGCATCTACCCAATCAAATCCCTCAATCATTTTACACACTCCAATTGGATCGTGCTCCCCTTCTCAACACAATGCAATGCAAGCCATATTTGTGCAACTTACTCTCAATTTAACTCATTCAGCCCTGGCACTGGGCCCACACCAAGGGCATTACATCCATTCATTACTGAACTTCACCAGAATGAGAAAATTTGGACTGCTTTCTCGTGACCGTACTCTCCAAGACAGCAGTATGACATTTTCTACATTATGGGGGTATTGTAGTAGTGGCTGTGGTATTGGACCAGTAACCCAGAGGTTATCAGTTCAAACCTCAGTGGAAAAGTAGTGGCCCAAACCTTCCGAGCAGCAGCAATGATCATGGGATCGCTGCTGCGCTCATAAACTCCCCAGACTCGAAGATGCTGTGCATTTCTTCCGGGGTCTTTCGATCCCAGCTTTCACAAATGCACAGTGTTCCTTGGAGCAGGTCGGGGGAAGACAGGACAAGCCCTCTTTTATGACACCAGCTGCTATATGGTAATTTTAAATGACCAGTCATTGAATGTGAGTGAATGGATGAGTGAATGAGTAAATGAGTAGGTGGGTGGGTAGGGTAGGTAACTGAAAAGGTGGATGGGTGGGTGATGTGGCTAAATGGGTAGGGTGGATAGGGAGGTTAGGTGAGGTGGGTAGTTGGGTTGACACGGGTTGGGGGAGTTAGCTGGGTCAGGTAGGGAGAGTAGTCAGGTGGGAGGGGTAGTAACATGGGGTAGTTAAGTCGTGTGGGGGAGGGGGTGGGGCAGTCAGGTCTGGTCAGGTAGGGTAGTTGGGGTGGAGGTTGTCAGGTCAGGCCCGGGGGGGAGAGTCAGGTCAGGTTGGGGTGGTTGTCGAGTGGTTGTGGGTGGTGGCGAGAGGTTAGTCAGATCGCAGGGGTATCCGGGGGCTCAGGGGATAATCGGTTCTGGTCAAGGAAGGATAGTTGGATGGTCTGGGGAGTAGACAGGGGTGTCAGTTACCCTGGTGTTAGACTAGGTTTTCATCCGTCTAACATTTCTTGGGTAACTATTCAGTTAAGTCCAGTACTTCAGAGGGCCCCGGGGAGCAGGGGAATTGCCCATTGGAAGTTTAAACTTACCAGGCAATTCCCACGTAGGTCAGCGCATCAGGACTTCCACAGGATCCCGACGTGCATCTTCAGTCATATGAATGGTCTCCGATGATCCGGAGACCAGAAGATTTGGCCCAGTGGAATTGAATAATTTGGTCATTTCTGGCAGCAGATAAAATGCACATGAAAGTTTTTGGATTATTATAAAAATCCTACTCGCTAATTCATGTCTTCAAGGAAGGTATTTGATATCCCTACCTGGTTTGGCCTACATGTAATTACATTTCCGAACTGCATGGTTGATTCTTAATGTCCTTCATACAATATTTATGCCTTAATTAACACCTGTGTATTTTTCACAAAGATCAATTTAAATATAATTTATCAATCCTTCTTTATTCAGCTGTCTTGTAGCTGTTTTATACTGGTATATCAAATGTGGAAGGTAGGATTCATCACTCAAGAAACAAAGTTGTCCTCATTTAAAATAGCTTTTGCGTTTATTTTGAAAAATTGGACTGAATTTTACTGGTGTGTTTTGGAGGGGGGGGAGATGTAAAATCTGACAGGTAGCTGTGCATTGCCTTCCTGCCCAGCCCCAGCCCAGTCCCCATTAAATAGGAAGTGGACAGATGCCGATCCAGCATTTTTAAATAAATAATTAACAGGCAACTGAACTTGTTACCAAGCCAACTGACCCAAATATTACACTGCACACTCTAAAATATGGTTGGTGTGGGCAGGCGGGCAGGACCGAGAAGGCATTTGTGGTAGGAAGGTGAGGGGCTTACATCATTCGGGGGATGCCTTGTGCCCATTGGGGCAGCCCCCACCCACCACCACCTCCCCCCCCACCCTTCGCCCCACCACAGTTGGCTGTCTTCATCCTGGAGCTCACTTGCAGTCCCAGCAGCACCCACTTCTCAGTTCTGTAACTGCTGGGCCTGCTAGGGCTATTAGCCAAGCTGACTGACTGGCAGCTCTCCAGAGTGGGACTTCCTCCCACTGAAAGGGCAGAAGACCCACTCTCTGCTCATTTAGTCCACTGGCAGCACATTATCATTGTGGGGCAGGCTGTTTTAAAAATCAGTCGGCTAGCATCCGGCTTTTGCAATGGGGCAGCGCATGGGGGTGGGGCGCGCGAGCAATATGCCCCACCCACCCTTTGAAATTCAGCCCATCATATCACTACAAGGTTATACATGACACCACAGCCCACTGTCCAGATTTGGGAACTCGATATGACAGAGCAGCAGCTACCGCCCTGATGGCTCCTGGAGGTTGGAAGGGTTACGATAAGAAAGAAATATTGCTATAAGTAACGAAAGGACACTTCACACATTGCTGAGAAAGGCAGTGACACAATTCCAGTTATAACCTTTATCAGTTGTTCAGGCTAATCAAATGCCTCTCTGATTAAATTAATCTATAAACGTTACCATAACCTTGGCTGTGCGTTTTGTACTGAAATCACGTACGTTTACATAGTGCGCAATTCAATTTTGCTTTTTTTTGTCAGGGTATAAATTCTCCTATTGAATACACATCCTCTTCCCAGTTTGCTGGTTCCCCTGGGTCATCCTACTTCTGCTAGAAAAGGGTGGAGGTGGCATCTGGTTCTTTCTACACTGCCAATGACACCACTGGCTGCCTGACAGGAGCAGTATGGTGGCAGCTTCCCATCCACTTATCTGTTATTTCCTCTTCCTCTTGTCCTATCCCCATTTCCCAATTGAGAAATGGTCTCTGTTAAGGACTCTTGAGAAAGGCAGGCGAGCTCAGGAACTTAGTGGAGGGAGGTTTGAACCCACATCTGCTAATTCTTTGGCACCACACGCTCTGCTACAAATTTGTTACATCTCCAAACATAAAAAAGCACATTTCAGCAAGGAACTCATTATTGCATTTTAATTTAATCTTGCTTTGCGGGCAATTGCCATGCAGTATTACTGAGTGAAACAGATGAAGACAATTGCACACATTGTATGTGACATGCACAAGGTTATAAAGCAAAGAGAGAGCATGGAACAGTGATGTGCAGAAAATAAAAATATTAGTAAAGGAGCTACAGTACCTGCAACATGGACTTGGGATGTGGTAGTTCTTCCCCTTGATAGATCTTTATGTATGCCTATGGTAAAATTCAAACAGGAAAAAGTCTGGGTCCACAAGTAAATAACAGCCAGTCACAATTAAACTGATATGTCATATTTTCAACATGAAAAAAGTATTATTAGCTGGAATCAAGGATGATAATAAATGTCAGATTTAGGTGATGAGTCCACAATGATTCAGTGGTCTCCATCATACACGCAAAGAAAGGCACAGGTTCAATTTGCATTCTGTGCTGAGGGTAGTTGGAGTGCTACAACTGACTTCAATGGTCTGTGAAACAAAATTGGCCAGGGTTCTCATCTTGAACACTAGTCAGTGGCGTCTGACAGAAGTGCATGTGTGAATGTTGACTGGGGACAAGATGGAGTTGGGCTTGGTTGTAATGCTCAATCACAACAACCCAGTATACCAGCACCAATCATAAAACTGGTGGAGAAGCACAGTGAATAATGGCACAATGAGCACATGACAGCCCCACCCCGAATGATGTGCCCTCCCCCCACCACCTTTCCTTCCCACCTTTTTTTAACTTGGCTTCAAAAATGGATTGCCCAATCTCGCCCATATGTCCAAGCCAAACGTGTTATGGCGTGGGCAGCGTAATATCCCGGTCAATTGGCTTGGAAACGAGCTCAACTGACCTTCAATTATTTATTTAAGTATGGCAAGTGGGCTGCTGATTTCAGCACCTGCCCGCCCACCATAGTATGGGGGAGAGCTCAGCGGTGGGCAGGATGGTGATGGGCTGGGCACCTCTCATTTTACATGCCCCCCCATCAAAAATAAGCCTGGTGGAGAGCTGTAAAATCCAGCCCCTAACTATGGTTAAAGACTCTGTCGGCAAGACCCTTTGCTAAGACTTATTACTGACTTTTAGAGCCTTTTTCTAAGTCAAAGTTTGTATTCAGCAAAAAACTGCTGAATTGCTCTCTTCAATAAATTATTTTGATGATCAGAGCTCTGCTGGTTTTTATGCCCCTTTTATTGATCAGGGCCCAATCCTTCCTTTTGAATTAACATTTTTACACTTTTTTTTTAGGCTCAGCCATTCCCTGATTGGTGAGCTGTTCTCCATATGTTCCACACTTAAGGCAGTCACTTGAAAAAGTGCAAAACTAGTCCACAATAATTCAGTGTTCTGCTTCACTTCAATCTAAATTTCTATTCATTACTCATCCTTTTCTTCCTCCCAACTCTCGGATCAGAAACTATCAAAATGGAGAACCCAGGGATATTGGCCCTAGTTCCAATCACATTCCAGTAATAACTTGAAGCATTTTCTGTCAAGTTTCTGTATAACATTCACACTTGGGTACAGCTTGCATGTGAAAACTTTACGCATAACAAAAAGAGGTTTCTTGGTGGACATGCCTCCAAAGGAAGACCAGAATAGAACACAACTTCACAATATTTAGGAAAAAAGGACCATTTCAATAATATTATCAATCTACAACTAAAAGCATAATCCGCAATGTTACCTTAAAATACTCCACAAGCCCTCGACCTGTTATTTTATTCCCATTGATTTCTTTCAACTCAAGGTTCTCAGGACACAGAAGCCAAGAAACCAGCACTTTCAGATGTTTTATAAACTCCTCATCTATCTCTAAGCAAAATGAAATAAACACTTTGAAGGATTTGATTAAAAATATTTATCTTTATGCATTAGCAAATTACTTTTTCAGAAATATATATAAAAAAAGAAATCTTTAACTTTTATATATTATATAAAAGTCAGTGAAGGCATTTTTAAAATGGTTCTAAAGTGAGCAATGAATGCTGAATCAGTACCATTTAGCCGTCCATCAAAGTTGGGGTTCGTGGCCACTTTCAAACCAGGGTGTGGCATTAGGAAGCAGGCGATATTTGTAAAACAAGAATAGATGTGTTTCCTGACATTCTGTAGCTCCTCGTGCTGGTTTTCTGAAATCTGTAATAAGTTTGGATGAGAAAAAAAAAATTAAACATCAAACACAAGTAAAACTTGCTCCACTATCCAGAAGTAGCTGAAGGAAATTTTAGGCCCTTGCTTTTAATTCACTGAACAGTAAAATGGAAGATGCAGTTTCAACACGGATGAAAAATACAACCACACCCAGACACATGCACGTATTAGAGGGGAAGCAGAATACCTGCTACTTCACTTGAGCCTATTTTTCTCATTTCCTTTGTTCTGTTCCTTTTGAATTCTGTGTCTATGTATTTTCTTTTGGTTGTAATTGTTAATGTATCTGCTCTCAGATGCTGACTGACCTGCTGAGAACTATTAATTGTTTCTGTTTTTGTTTTCAGTATCTGCAATTCTTTGCTTGAAGTAAATGATTGTCACTCCAATGATGTAAATGTGCTTAGAAAAGTTCATTTCAATGTACCATGTTGCACAGGTTGATTCCTTTAGGCTTTAAGTTAACCAACTGAAATATTATCCATTACACTGCTACACAGCTCTTGAACCCCTCGGCAAGGAGTATACAATAAAGCACAACAGCGATGAACCTGGAGATACCTGGCATTCTAAAATTACCATAGATCACGGCATATAAGCTGACCTATAAAACCTCAAAAAATCCTTTCAAAAATGGAAGTCAACTTAAACACCAAGGTGTTGTACGTCGTTGCCATTTTGAAATGTGGAAATTAAACACAACACCAGTAATTCAAATTAAATCAATGTAGCATGTTTTATTGAATGAATTAAGTCTACAAGGATATCTTCAACCACAATCAATATGTTTTAAAAACCGTTTAATCCATGTTGCCAATATGACATAATGTGCACTTGTGTTTTTGCCATTGTCTGATGATGAATCGCTGGAAACTGGTAATTTTGGCATCAAGACCTTTGGTAGTCTGAGTGATCTTGGTCTTCAGCCACAACACAAGACATTTTTGTTCCATAAAGTGGCTACATCAATTAGCTGCTGGTCTGAAATCTTTGCTGGACTCAGGGATTGATTTGGCCCAGTTAAGCACTGCATTTCTGGTGATGATGTAAACATTCTGACGATTGTTGAAGACCCATTCTGATACATTCTTCTCAAGATCAGGCCAGTGGCTGGTCCCTGTTCTCATGATGCATTTGGTCTTGGGCATTTCTTCAGGGTGGATTCCTTCTTCTTCCAACCTCACGCCAGTTTTTCACTAACACCAAATTCCCTCACTGCAGCAGTTATTTGACAAGCTAGCAAATGTTGTAACTTTTAGTTTGAAACTAGCTTCATACTTAATTCTTTTTGCTGGAGGACCCATTTCTGTTTGCCACACATGGTCTGCTCCGTGTGGGCATGTTTTAAACTCCACACCTTCTTGACAACATAGCCCATATCACCTGCTGGATCCCATGCACTGATTTTTAAGTGAGTAAAACATGCATTTCTGAGGGGAAAAATTAAGGCCCAAGCCTAATGTGAGATAATATTTCTTAGCAAAAAAAGAGGAGTCGACTTATATTCCAGGTTTGACACCAAAAAAATGGTGCCATCTTATATGTTGGGTCGACTTATACGCTGTGATCTATGGTATAAGTTTTGATATTTTAACATGACAGGAATGAACTACAAACTGACTAGAGAGAGCAAGCAGGATAGTGCTAGTGTGCTTTATGCTGCAAAAACAGCAATAGGCCATGGTGTAGGAACAGCACGATTTGTGACGTTAATAGAAGTGATGCAACCACTGTGGGAAGCAGCACTGATTTGCCAGGCTACAACTGAGCAATTATTTCCATGAAGCCTGCCGTTATGGTTTATTCAACTTTATTTTTCTGCATCAACCTTTCATTATTACTGCTGTTGATCTGAAAAATGTGAGTTTCAGATAACAACAATGACTACACCATTAAAGACGATTTGTTATGTCCTTATTAAATAATAGTGAAATTGTACTGAGAGTTAAGTGTGATTTGCTTTAGTGTTTCCATTTTGTGATACTTTCACTAGCATATCTTGTTTTTCTAATTGTCCGATATATCTGTTTCAGGCTTTCCGAAAGGTCTACGAGAATCCATGATTCAGCCAGCCCAGTGCTTTCTGTTATGTGCCTTTTTTTCCCCTGTAATGAGAAAGAAGTCATATGTTGGCCTGGAATTTCATCCTCTGGTCAGGTAGTGGAAGTCTACCAGGAAAATTCCCGGCTCAGCCCACCCACCTTAGGAGAAAACGTCCACAAAGGAAGGATCTTCATTGTCAGGGGGCGGGTGCAGCTGAAGTCCAGCCAGCCAACCCAGAAAAATGTTTGGAGGCAGCCAAAGGGGCTGCCGGGTGCTGAGACAGGCTATTTTAAAGGTCCACCTCGGTACTGTGGGACTTTGTCCCAGTTGAAATGAAAACAAAGGCCCACCAGCCCTCACCTCTCACACCCTTTCACCCTTCAAACACTCCCTATGCTCCATCCATGCCACCTCATTCTCCCTACACACCCCCCATGGCCCCTCATGCCAAGCACTACCCTACCATCCACTCCCTAATGGCCACCATGCCTAGCTATAGCACTTCCATGCTCACTGACCCACCATACACTGCCTAGTACCAATATAGGGTATAGCTGGGTGTGTAAAAAAAAAGTTTTAAAAAATTATATAATCAGGAATTATAATTTATAATTTTCTCTGACGTTAAAAAAAGTCATTAAACTATAAGCTAACAAATGTGTCAATTAACCAGGCCCTTTATCAATAACAAAAATCATAAACTCTTGAAACCACTTAACATGTGTAAATAAGCATTGTGAAACTAACAGCAGAGACCAGACAGCCTGAGCCATCTTGAGCATTCTGCCTGTATTTATGTAACCACCCATTCAATGTTTTAAGTTATCACGTTCTCTAGGAGGTGAGATCTGGCTTGCTGCCTGTTCATTACTCAGTACTCTGTTGCATACTACATTTCTCTGTAACAAGAACAACAATATGCAATGAATGAATTTTCCATTGTGAGTTTCAGATTGCATCTTGTTATGGCTTTGAGTACAGTAAAATCCCAGAGTTCGTGACTCTTTTCGTGATTTCATTTATCCGCGCAAAGATGATTGTACACACAATCTCCCACTGTGGCCCCAAATCATCGCTTGACCATGACTTAAACAAACTAAAAGCAACAAGTTCTTGTAACAAGCCAGTTCTTTCTGCACGTGTGTGTCTGACACCCACATTGGCAAAAAAGACATGCAGGCTAGCTGTGAGTGAGCACACGTTTATATAGGGGAGAATTTTCACGTCGGCGTTCAGGGGCGGGCCCGGCACGCCGATGCGTAAAATGAAGCATGGTGACATAGGCGTGCATCCCAACGCCACCGCGCATCATTCAGATCTTTCGTTCGACGGGCAGATGCTGGAGGTGGAACTGTCAAAGGCCTATTAAAGCCATTAGGGTACCAATTTAGATAATTAACAGGGCTGCCCATCCAATCTTAAGGTTGGCGGGCAGGAGAAGAGCCCAAGCAGCCTTTGCGTTTTTCAGTAAACCTCATCCACGGGCGGGATGAGGTTGCCTGATGGTTTTTTCAAATCTATAAATATTTTTTGAACAATTCATAAACATGTCCCAACTCATGTGACACTGTCACAACAGGGGACGTCTAAATAATTTTTATTTTTCGTTACTTAAAGATTTCAATATGAACTTAATCACCCTGAGGCAGGTCCATGCTGTCCCCAACTCTCCCTTCTCCCCCAGCCAAGTAGCTGAGTGCTACCGGCCGTGCATCACGCTGGGCGGGCCTTAATTGGTCCACCCACGTAAAATGGCACCCACGCAGGCAGCGATCGGCTCCATACCCGCCCGTGCCCAACTGGCCCACCCAACATGGGGAATATTCTCCCCATAGAGATGTTTGTATAAGCGAGAGAAGGTTAGATAGAAACAGTGTATGTTTCTCTCAATTGTTAGTCTGTCTCTTTGGTTACTCTCGGCTCTTTCTCGAGCCTGGAAACTAATGAAGGTCCCTGTTGTGGTGGCAGCTTCTCGCCTCATCCAAACAGGGGAGGGAGTGTGTGTGTGTGTGAGAGAGAGAGAGAGAGAGAGAGGATTACAGACTCTCTCCATATTGGACAGTAATATGAGGTTTTCAATACCTTGGATAGAGAGAGAGAGGGGGTGAGATAGAGGCCTGGTTCTTTAAACTCCGCTTTCTCATCTCTCTCTCTGTAATGGAAGAGTGAAAGGAATTGGCTCGGGGCTCAGACTGTGCTTTTTGCTTTCGGTTTTCAGTAAACAAACAAGAAAATAAATAATGAGGAAGGGGAGGGGGAAACTGGATCAGAGAGAGAACCGTGTGTAACAGCAAAGGTTCAGCTGGTGCCTTCAGTACATGAAAGTCTCTCAGTAAGAGAGCAAAAGCCCAATTAACATCCAAATTTTGGGATAGCTGGAACCTATCTAATTCACTCCCATTATAAATACGTTCACCATTCACGATTCTGCCCTTTGCAAGAATTCACAGGGACATAACCCCCGCGAGCAGGAGGATTTTACTGAATAGTTTCCCATATAGTAACTTGCCTACCAAACGTTTGAGTCGAGGAAGCATATTGTAATGTCCAGCTATACCTTCGAGTAATGAAGTCTTCAATATTTTTTTCTGGGTGCATTTTCTAGCATAAGTGAAAACATTTATGACTGCAAATACACTCATTGCTTTGTGCCTCAGGCCTTCCTCGGGCAAACTTTTGTTGCATGGCAATCTAATGAGCTGCATGACATAACCCAACTGTGTACCTAATATCTGCATTCATCTCTGCAAGGAGGTGACTGACAGGTACATATATGAACAGGAGCGGGTCATTCAGCCTGTCAAGCCTGCCCCAATTACTCTGTTTTGTAACTGGCCCTATGAGATCTGAATCATGAAGCAACCCAATAGAGACATTGGTTATACTAGGTCCTCACTGAGCTGCCTCCGACCTTTCTTTAGCTCCCACCTCTGTCCCTTCCGTAACCTGTACTACTTTCTCCACATCTCTGAAATCCTCCAGAATGTTTGCCTCTGGGCTTGTTCCTGTTTCAAGGAGTTAAAAAGCAGAATGCAGTCATCACTTCATTCCTACAGAAAACACAAAGGCACAGATAGGGTGTGTGATTTCAATTGTAGAAACAAAAAAAAGACAAATGTAGAAATCAATTGTAGAAACAAGTTATTTTCCCTCAACTTCTAGGCCACCTGTGTAGTATACTGCCCCATCCAATAGTTTTCAGGATCACCCCCTGGTAAGATTACTGTATCAGTTTAGCGTATTGTTCAAGCAAACTGAATAGGCAACTCTAATGCAGATCGATCAGCATCAATGATTAGGTATATATACAGCAGCTACATTTTCACAGTCATGTTCATTTCTCACCTTGACAATTCACTACAAGCTGGACACCTTTTTCCTGATATCCTCCCCACTTCTGTGGGGTATCTAAACGGCATTTATGGCCAAGCCAATGGTCTCCCAAGCCTGCATCAATCTCTGATTAATAGTGGGTCACCCTACCATTGTGTACAGAGTAGTTCTATTACCTTTATTCTCGTGATAATAACTGACAGATTTTCAAATCATGATTTCTGCTGTCTACATGATGTTCTTGTATTTCTGTGAAATTGCAGATTGCACTGGTTTACATAGTGCTACTTATATCAGTTAATTAGTTGTTGGGTTAGTTTAAACAGCGTTTTGCAGATGCTTTTGGGTTTGGTGTGCATTACTTAATGTCCAAGCTTCCAGTCAGCTCATCATGTAACATCACTCTTTCTTGCCTGGCACACAGAAGGATTTTAGCACTGAAGATCTCTGTGAAATACATTAGTCATCTGTAGCAGTAAATGCTGCAGTCTGGTTAAGATTTTGGTCACTTTGTCACCTTCTGAGAGAGAAAACTGTGCTGGATTCCATCTCATCATTATCTACTTAGAAAATAATTATATTTGTGCATGAACACTCTGTGGACAAATGTTATTCCCACTCTTTTTACAGAAAGGAAGAGAAAGAAAGAGAGAAAGACAGGTAGAGAAAGATCAGACAGCTGGATCAATCTGAGATGCTCTAATTTACCTCTTAAGCCCAGGAGCAGCCCACTGCCCATCATCTCAGCTACAAAATTAGATAAGGCAAAAGGCCAGTGCAATGAACTTTTCAGTGATAGTTACCCTGTAAGGAACTAGGGTACTCTTACTTTCGAGAGATGAGATGGCTATGCACTGGAGCTCAAAGACAGTGACAACTGTAGGGGGGATTTTATGGAGACAACAAGAGTAGAAAATGTGGCAAGGGGGTTGATATAATTAGGTGGTAAACAAAATTTCAATTTCTCGTTGGCAGGTTGAGATGTAAGGATAAATCCAGTGGCGTCTTTGCGGCATAACACCAGCCAGTGGCAGGTTCATATTGTAATACGTTTGCATTCCATGAATACTAATTATAATCATGTAGGAAATGACAAAAAGAAAGTGGAAGTGGTGCACAGTTCCAGTTATGACATTGGGAATGCCATGCTGATGACAAAATCCTGGCCACTATGACTACATCTGGTATTGGCTGCATTGGTCCAACCCTATTTTTGCTCAGGGAAAACATTGCTACAATTTCCTTCAAATTATTTAGAATTGACTAGATTATAACTGACCAGATCCCACAAACCTTAAGACGTTTCTCCAGAAATTTGATGCCTCCATCAAGACCGTAGTTGAATTCATATGGAAAGCTCCAGTCACGGACTAGAAATATAAGTGACTGCATATAAAAAAAAAAGAACCTTTAGTATGAGAGTTGTTACACTGGGATACTATGATAGAATATATTCTCCTCTAAATTTAAAACATTTTCAGAAGTCTAAAAAGCAACTATAATGTTAGAAAAGTTCAATCCTGCAAATGATTTAAATCAGTTCATAATTTATACTCAAATGCATCCATCATGAACAAAGAGACAACAAACTGACATATACATGTTGTTTCAGCAATATTTAATCCATTTCGTGCCCCTATTTTAAAATCAATATATTTCTAACTATTTACATAGTAAAATCTTTTAGAATGTAGAAGGATATGATTCTCAATACAGCCATGTCCAAAGCAGAGGCCATGTCCTTCCTGAAGAGAGCAAATCATCCTGCACCATTCTTGCACATACGCTAGTTTGATGGTTCAAAATTAATGTAAGGAAAATCCCCACAGCTGACTTCCAGGCTAGCTGCTCAGCACTGGAGGAAGTGAGACGCGCTGAAATTACTTTTTTTTTAAAGGCCAATAATAAATGGTAATATTAATATTTAATTCAGCAAACTGGTCTTCTGGAACTTTGCAATGTTTAAATATTTACTATTTCTCACCTGAAATGGTTTCTGAAACGTTTCTTCCATAGCTAGTCGCCCATATTCAGTGAAGAGCTGAAGAAGATTAAACAGTGACACTGAAGTGAACAAATTATCCTCACAGAGGTGATGCTACATTGTATAGATTTTATTAGTTGTCCAGATACCTGTAGATGCTGAAGATCATCCTCTTGAATATTTTGTGACAAATTATATACCTGGACAAAGTGAAATAAGAGCTGTTACATTTCTGAAAAATAAGACATGGTAATTGCTTTATTAAGATAAGATAACAAGGAAGTTTATAATGATTTTATCACCATTTTTCAAGTATCACTGAGACTCAATTAATCAGTGATTGGCTGTTGGCTTAAGCATGTCAACACTATGTGAATTCTAGTTATCTAACTGATGAGAATGGCCCTGAAATTAAACAGGGGTCTACTGCTCTTCCATTGATATTCAGGCAAGGTTAGCTACCAGTGCATTGACTTTCACAGCTGAAGCAGTGGGAGTGACTGCCCCTGACATCAAGGCAGCATTTTGCCATCAAGGCATCAAGGAGCCCTAGTAAAATTGAAGTCAATGGGAGTTGTTGGGGGTGGAGGTCGGGGGAGCAGGGGAAATTTCTGCAGGTTGAAGTCATACCTAACACAAAGGAGGATGATCATGGTTGCCGGAGATCAATTATCCCAGCCCCAGGACATCGCTGCAGGAATCCCTCTGGTAGTGCCTGAGGCCCAATCATCTTCATTCAGCTGCTTCATCAATGACCTTCCCTTGATCATAAGATCAGAAGTAGGGAAGTTTACTGATGATCGCACAGTTCAATACAGTTTGCGATTCCTCAGATACATTAAGGCTTGGGCTGGTAAATGGCAAGTAACATTCATGACACAATGACAATCTCCAACAAGACAGACTCTAACAATATTCCCTTAACACTCAAAGGCATTACTATTGATGAATCTCTTGCCGTCAACATCCTGGGGGTTACCATTGATCAGAAACTGAACTGGGCCAGCCATATAAATACTGTGGCTACAGGAGCAGGTCAGAGGCTGGGAATTTTGCAGTAAATAACTCACATCCTGACTCCCCAAAGCCTGTCTACCATCTAGAAGGCACAAGCCAGGAGTCTAATGGAATACTCTCCATTTGTCCAGATAAGCACAATTCAAGTAACACTCAAGAAGTTCAACATCATCCAAGACAAAGCAGCCTGCTTGATTGGCACCCATCTGCCACCTTAAACATTAATTCCCTCTACTACCTTAAACATTCATTCTCTCCACCAGTGGTGCAGAGTGCCAGCAATGAGTACCATCTACAACAAGCATTGCAGCCACACGCCAAGTCTCCTATGGCAGCACCTTCCAAACTCATGACTTCTTTCATCTAGAAGAACAAGGGCAGCAGACGTATAGGAACACCAAGTTCCCCTACCTATCACACACCATCCTGTCTTAGAACTAAATCATTGTTCCTTTGCTGACACTGGGTCAAAATCCTGGAACTCCCTCCCCAACAGTACTGTGGGTGTAGGTATCTAACATAAACTGCAGTGATTCAAGCACCACCTTCTCAAGGGCAATAAGGGATGGGCGATAGATGTTGGCTTTGCCAGTGACATCCACATCCCAAGAATGAATTTTTGAAAAGCAGTGTAGAGAAAGATAGAGGTTAGAAAAAAGAATAGGAATAAAAACTTCAGTAAGATGCCAGAAATTGTCATAGTTCGGGAATATTTTATAACAGAGATTGTCTAAATAAGAGAATACTGTGCACAAGTGTCATGAGATACCAAAAATTAGAAATTGACAGTGTGAATGAAGAATGTATACCAGGATAGTCATTATTGTCAGTGTATATCAAGGATAGATACTGAGAAATACTGTACATCAGAAACTGTCACTGTGAGGGGATAGTGCATACATCAGTAATTGTTACTGCGAATGGATACTGTGCATCAGATATTGTCAGTATGAAAGGATATTCAGCACCACAGATTGAAGGAAAACACTATGCCAGAGAAAATTATACATAAGAATGTGCCAGTGAGTTAGTCAAGTCTATAGGATGCCCTGTGGTGCAATGGTAATATTCCTGCCTCTGGGCCAGGAGTTCCAGGTTCAAGTCCCACACCAGGACTTGGTGGTCATGGAAGGAGCATCATGACACTGTTTGACAGACTGATAATCAGGCTGGAATCTTTCCACCACCTCCCCACTATTCCCCAAAGGGGAAAAGAAAAGTGTGAGTGGAGGTATGCCTTAAAAAAGTCAAGTGCTAATGACAGACTGAGTGTCAGGAATTAGGAACTGTATGCTTTTGTTAATTTAGTAAATATTCCCTCTTCAGGAAACAATTATATTCTGTAACAATTCCATGAAGCACATTCTATGGAACAAAAATACAATAATGTGAGTTAATTTAACCTGCAATTAATTGGATATTAAAAAAATTATTTTAGTTTACATTACTTCCTATCTCCACACCTTATCAGAGTAACTGGTAATAAATATTACCAGTCACTGGTTCTGCAGCTCCCTAAGGGCCTATGAGAAGATTTCAAAGGATTTGCCACCACCCCACCAGCACCTTCTCTCAACATCATCAATCTAATTCCCTGATCAACTCAAATCTTACCACCATCGTACCAGTGATATAACCCACCCAGCCTTTCACCTCTTATGTGAGCCAGCAACTCATACACAAGGTTCAACATTAAAACAAAAATACCAACAATAATTTTAATTCATTCTTCATTGTTTAGATCCAATAATGTTATTATGTAACTGCATTATGTTTGATTTATTACCATTCTCTCACCATGTTCTTTTCCAGCCCATCCACCTTATTTCTGGATGTCACAGGCAGATGGTTCTGTTTGAGCTATGCAGGGATAGATGTTTCCAAAGAGGGAAGGCTCCAGGCATTGGAGGTAGTGGGCAGAATCCCATCAGCTGTATGAAGTTGGCTCTGGAGTCGGAGGGGGTTAACTTTTGAAAGTTGCACGTTGGGTCATCCATCTAACGTGCACCGCCCCCACCAAGCGACAGTGACATTTAAGTGGCTACCTGGAGGGCAAATTGGTGACACTGCTAGGATCTTCTCAACAATGGACAGGGCTCCTGCTGTGCCAAAGCCTGGCAGCGGCCTGGAGGCAGCATCCCAGCGGTGCGGCACATCAGGGGTCCAGAAAAGCCTCCTCTGATTTCCCAGCTACCCATCGAACCGTAGCCATGGCTGCCAGTGGGCCACAGCTGCAGCCCATCCCATCGATGGGGTTCCCGCTCCAAAGAGATGGCCTGGCAACTGAGGCCGCACTTATTTTTTAACCATTTTTTGAAGTCTTCTGATAGTACTGCCATCTTCTAGGGCCCTCAACTTCCCTCACTGCCTTGGGCACTCTGATTGGCCTGCCAGCCTGCATAGCTCACCTGTTGTCTCTAATGGGACAGGGCTCTTGGAGGCAGCCATTCATTTGGCTGCTTCCAGGAAGATCAGGAAGATCGGAGACGGTGAGGCCCCTGGGTATCGGGGACGGTGAAGGCTCCGGGTATCGGAGACTATGAGGATTCCGGGTATCGGAGACGGTGAGGATTCCGGGTATCGGAGACAGCGAGGATTCCGGGTATCGGAGACGGTGAGGATTCCGGGTATCGAAGACGGTGAGGATTCCGGGTATCGGGGACGGTGAGGCCTCTGGGTATCGGGGACGGTGAGGGCTCCGGGTATCAGAGACGATGAGGATTCCGGATATTGGAGACGGTGAGGATTCCGGGTATCGGAGACAGTGAGGACTCCGGGTATCGGAGACGGTGAGGATTCCGGGTATCGGAGACGGTGAGGATTCCGGGTATCGGAGACGGTGAGGGCTCCGGGTATCGGAGACGGTGAGGATTCCGGGTATCGGAGACGGTGAGGGCTCCGGGTATCGGGGACGGTGAGGGCTCCGGGTATCGGAGTTGGTGAGGGCTCCGGGTATCGGAGACGGTGAGGATTCCGGGTATCGGAGACGGTGAGGGCTCCGGGTATCGGGGACGGTGAGGGCTCCGGGTATCGGAGACAGTGAGGGCTTTGAGTGTGAATGCTCCGATAAATACTTCACTGCTTCTTCTGCAGCACTGAAAGTGTTGGTCCCATCTGGTACCGCCTACTGAGGAGAAGTTGAATTTTCAGCAATGAAATTCAAAGAAACAAAGTTTTCGAGCCAAGATGAACGTTGACTGTGAATGTGAATGTGTGCTTGTTGAAGATATCTCTATGTCTGGCAGAACTGTTATATAGCACCAACCACAAGTTTCACACTTAATAGATGAAACAAAAAGGATTAATACTAGTTTAATTACATAACTAAGAATAGTATTTTTATTGCATAACCAGTGTTTATACAGATAATATAGTTGTGTTGCGTTATAAGGGTCTATGGACAAGAAGTGGATTTTCAGAAGCATAAAGGTGCTGAATCCCTTGTCTGTGGAATAGTAATTGCACTACTTGGATATGTATAAACATATTTCAATGACACTTAAACTGCTTGTGCACTTTATAATTACTACATAGTCTACTGCTGGTGGATGAAAGTTTATTTAGTTTTGCCTATACAAATTAGATTTAATGATTTTTCAATATTTTTGAGCTGGGGTTAATCTGAATAATTATGGGCTGAACTAACTGCACAAAGGGTTGGGAGAGACAGATAGCAGGGAGGTAAGAAAAAATAAGGATGTGATCTGAGTAACAGGGAATGTAATAAGATCCAAATCAGATTGACAGCACATGTACATGAACACACAAAGCATGGTAAATAGAGTAGGTCAGTTGCAGGTGCTAATGGCCACACGGGAATATGATGATGTGGCAATAACAGAGTCCTGGCTCAACAACACGTTCAAAATATTCCTGAATACTGAGCATTCAGGAAAGTTACGGGGGGAAAGAAAGGAGGAGGGATGGCAGTATTGATTATGGAGAATGTTACAGTGCTGGAGACAGGGGATGTCTTAGAGGGGTCAAGGACATAATCTATTCGGGTACAGTTAAGGAACAATAGAGGCATTATTCAACTACTGGGTGCATTCTATTGGCCACTGACTAGTGAGAAAAATATCGGTGAAAAAAGGTGCAAGGGAATTACAGAAAGGTGCAAAAACTATGGGGGAGGTTTTAATTAACCTAATACGGATGGGATCATAATAGTTAAAGGGCAGAGAGGAAGAAGAGTATCTAAAGGGGAGGATTTTCCCCCTGTCGGGGGCGAAGTTGAATTGTGGGTCCGCGCAGGCGCGCCTTTGATTGGTGCCCTCCAATCAGGGACACAGTGCCATTCTCCGTGGGCGGGCCAATTAAGGTCCGCCCAGCGCGACATCCGCATAGAAGTGCTATGTGCTCCCTGTGCGGGCCGGGGAGAATCCCTAAACCCGAGAGTGCACTCTTTCACGCATGCACACGGAAGAGCGCACCCATCTCCCTGAGGCTAAAGTGCTGCATCAGGGAGATCAGCTGTTCTTATTAAATACTGTTAATATTAAAAATAGAAAAAAAAAAATTCCTGACATGTCCCCTCATGTGACACGAGTTGGGACATGTCCATAATTTTTTTTAAACTTTAATAAAATCTTTTAAAACCTACATGAAACCTCTTCCCGCCTATGGATGAGACTTCATGCTTTTTCTAATTCCTGCCAGGGCTCCTGGCCTGCCCACTAACCTTAAGGTTGGATGGGCAGGTCCATTAATTGGATAAATGACTCTGTTGATGGCCTCAATTGGTCTTTGACAGGTCTGCAGGTGCACAGCTGATTTTGACGAGCCCCAGAAAATTTAAACGGGGCGCAGTGACGTCGGGAGTTCCGCCTGACGTCAATCCTGCCCAAAGTGTGCTCAGGAGAATTTTCTACATCAGTATGTTTCCAGTCCAATATGGAAGGCAGCATTACTGTATTTGGTTCCAGGTAATGAGGTGGGACAAGTGGATCAAGTGTCAATAGGGAACACTGAGGGCACAGTGAACATTGTATCATAAGGTTTAAGTTAGCAATGGAAAGGACAAGAAGCAAACCGGAGCAAAAGTTGGTGGGTGGGTGATTTTTGATGGGGTGAGAAGGATCTGGCCAAGATAAATTGGAATCAAAGATTAGTAGGCAAAACTGTAACTGATCAAAGGGTTGCCTTTAAAGCAGAGATAATTTGGTGCAGTCAGGCTTTTTTCTCACAAGAGGGAATGGTGGGACAAGCAAAGGTAGAGTTTACTTTACTTACCTGAATGACGAAAAAGAAAGAGAGTAAGATAAAGCAGAAAAAGGATGAAGGGTCATTCGGACTCGAAACGCTAACTGTGCTCCTCTCCGCAGATGCTGCCAGACCTGCTGAGTTTTTCCAGGTATTTTTGTTGTTGTTTCAGAAATAGGATGTGTTTGACAGGTGTTAGGTGGATAACACAAGTGAGAAACATAGAGAGTTCAGAGGGGAAGTGAAAAATTAATAAGAGGAGCAAAGAAGCAGTATGAGAAGACACTGACAACTAAAACAAAAGTGAATTCCAACATATTCTATAGGCATATAAATTGTAAAAGGTTGATAAAAGGAGGAATGGGGCTGATTGGGGATCAAAATGGGATTTACGCATGGTGGCAGAGGGCATGGCAGAAGTACTGACAACATTGAGACCTTATGAAGGAAGGAGATGCTGTCAAAGTCGTAGTGAAAGAGGAGCTAGTTGATAAATTGGATGCACTAAAAATTGAAAAAGGGAGGTATTAGAAAGGCTAGCTGTACTTCAAACTGATAAGTCACCAGGACCAGATCAAATACATCTGAGGGTATGAAGGGAAGTAAGCTGGAAATTGTTGAAGCACTGGCAATAATCTTCTAAATTCAATTATGCATTCACTTTGTATACTGTGAGGAAAATGCATTTGTTGCAGAGCAAAGCATTTTTGTCACTCTGGCCCCTCCAGTTGCAGTACCATATCTTTTGCAGTCCACTATGCAGGTAATGGCAGGAACTGACTTCATATGATGTTGGATTCAAAACATAATTTTAAGGCCATGCATTTTCTATCACCAATGTGTTAGGTAATCAACACAATTATCTTGCTTTTTATTATTTTTACCTCTGATTTTTTATATGATTGGGAGGACTTGGCCACCTCTGTTCTGAGGAGGACTAAAGTCATTTTCTTCGAGCTGCTTATTTAAGTTTTAGTGTACCACATGAAAATGTGCAGAAAGCTAATTTAATTCAAGGAATGCATAATTATTTCACAGAATACGATAATGAATCCAATAAATAGAAGAATGATGCTGCAAGGTGCTCACATAGTTGTGTCGGCATTCATGCCAGCACACTACAGTTTTCCCTTTAATTTCTCCATTTTTGAAACTATTCAAAAGGTCAGAATACCAAATTGCAGAACCAGATTCTCCTACCTGCATTGAACTTATCATGGTGCTAAGTGCAAATACTGTAGCAGAATCTCTAAGAGTTGATTGACTGTCAAATGTCCCTTGGGTGTCCATCAGCAGCACTGCAACCTGCAAATGAGACAGAACTGTCCATGACCTTTAAAAGGCAGGCAAATGACAATATTACCATTATTGTATACCTAACCCTGCAAAAGAAGATAAACTCTACAGATGTATGAGCACAATTGCAAAGATGATTAACTTAGTCCCTCTGATTAGAAAAAGAAAACTGAAAACTTAAATAGTGCATTTCAAAGAAAATGTTCACTGTGACTCAATCATTTCATTATGGGTAGAAATTTCCCCCCTGTTAGGGGGGTTGTGCGGGGGTGAACCTCATTGGCGCTCCTGATTGGGGCCGCGCCACCATTTTACGTGAGCGGGCCAATTAAGGCCCGCCCAGCATGACGTGCCCCAGAAGCACTGAGCACTCCCTGTGGGGGCAGGGGGGGTGGAGATTCCCTGAGTCGGGGCCTGTGCTCTTTTGCACACACAGAAATCTCCCATTAGTTTAAGGTTTAAAAATCTAAATAAAGAAAAGGAAATATTTTAAGACATGTCTCCTCATGTGACAGTGTCACGTGAGCAGGGATATGTTCATGAATTTTGATAAAAAGTTTTATTTAATTAATGAAACCTTCATGAAACCTCATCCCGCCCGTAGATGAGGTCCCAAGAAAAATGCGAAGGCCGCCTGGGCTCTTCACTTGCCCGCCAACCTTAAAGTTGGACGGGCAGCCCTGTTAATTGTTTTAATGACTCTTTAAATGGCTTTAATAGGCCTTTGACAGCTCGGTGGGGGCGCATCTGAGTTGGCTGCGGGCCCGCCGAACTGGAAATATAAATGACGCGCAGAGAAATCAGAATGCCTGCCCAACGTCACCGCTCGTCATTTTACGCAACGGCAAGCGGGCCCCGCCCCTGCTCGCTGTCCCGAAAATTCTTCCCTATATCTCTGCTTACATAAAGGATTCATTAAATATACTTTGCAACCCAATAATTGTAAAAACACCAAAAATAACAAGACGATTACAAATTCTGATTACTCTTCTGTATACTGATTGCTCTTAACATTTTAAGTTGAAATAAAATCAGCAAATGCTGGAAACGTACAACTGGATGGTCAGTGTATGAAAACAATGGCTGATGTTTAGGCAAGACTCCAAATTAGAACTCTTCTATCCCACCCGAAACACGAATCTGCCTTTTACAGATCATGATTAGCCGACCATTTCGAGCATTTTCTGTTTTTCTCTTATTTCTGACTTTTACCATTCATGGCTCATAGCATTGATAAAGTTGAATTTTCATATCTATAAACAAGCTGCTCTTGAACCAGGTTTCTTCACACCAAGGAAGGGAAAAAAAATATGTAAAGTTCTGTTCTATGGCTCTATTCAATTCACAAATGAAACTTCCAAAGAAGAAGTGAAGCATTATTTTATTAGTGACCAACACATCCCAAGGCAATTTGAGAATTACCACACGATCTGAAGTTGTCATGCTACCTAATCCTGTGAAGAGGTGGGAAGGTGGAGCACAAAGGGCTGCACAGTTAACCCGAGACAAATGACCTGCTTCTGTACTGTAAGTTCTATGTAATTCTTTATCTTGTTTCTCTGTTCTCACCTTCTCTCCATTAGGTTTGTCCACCAGAAACACTTCACTCCATATCTGAATCCCAGTTGTTTCTCGCTCTGATCCTCCACGCCAGGAGAAACCAGTCAAAGGCTCATCATAATGACCTAACCAGGCATTGCGATCCTAAATAAGAGAAATAAAAGATTTGACATAAAATTTGCATACAAATACCACGTAATCTTTTGGGTTACTGCCATTGCAAATACAATTCTAGTCAAAATTCAAATGACTCTTAAATTTGAGAGTATGTTAATTATTCAGCTAGAAGAGAGATACTCAAAAGAATTAAACCCTCCTGCCTCTACAATTTTGTGGAAAATGGCTTGCAGCGATATAATCTTCCTCCAGTCAGCCTCTCTTACTTGCTGATGTCTCGGTCTTGGTCAATGTCTTCAGAAGGACAGTTGATCAAATTTTCAAGACTATCTGCCTCTTTGGGGTCCCTTGCCACCACATCTGATGCAGCATGCCTGCTGGGATTTGTATTCTTCAACTGGTGGGTAGCGGGAATCAAATTGGGAGCTCAACATGCATAGCAACTGACAGCCAACCCAAGGAATAGACTGAGATTGAGTTTCAGGCACATCCAGGGTGGGTAGAAGAGCAGAGCCCTGCCCTTTGTGAAACAGTCCCATTAAGGTTCAATACGCAATATATTTTAATGAATTCCAGATGCAATTTTCCAAAGTTACTCTACATAAAGTCCATTTTGAATGGACAAAGGAGGTTCAAAGTGCAATGGATGTGGCCCGGCATTTCCCTCACTCTACCATTACCTCCAAGCCTGGTTCAATTTGCAGTGCATGAGAGCTTGCCAGGCACAGCACCAGGTATACTTAAAAATGAGGTGCAACCTAGCGAAACTGCAACACAGGCCTATATGCATGCTAAACAGCATGTGATAGAGCAAAGCAATTTCACAACCAACAAATCAGATCAAAGTTCTGCAGTCCTGCCACATTCAGTCATGTATTATGGTGGACAATTAAACAGCTAACCAAAGAAGAAGTTCCACAAACATCCCTATTCTTAGTGCAGGGTGATTGACTCTGAGCGAGTAAAATAATGGATATTTCAACATGGGTACATCTGCTGAGACCTTAGGAGTGGTATTGGGGGTACAGCTGAGACGTTGGGAGGAGAGGGTGTACAGGTTAGGGGGTTCAAGAACTTGAGCGCAGACAGGAAGCAGAGGGGGTTAGAAGGGGTGCATGATACTACCGGCACAGCTGTGGGACCTACCCCAAGTCTGATGCTACTGGCTGTTCGTACCCTACTGTCACCCACCGAACAGCCCCAACACACACGCAGACATAAAGCTAGCACAGACAGAAGAAATCCAGGACAAAACACAGCCTGGGAAGGCCTGAGCCGGGACGCAGGACAAAAAGTCAAATTACGGGAGAGTCCCAGAAAATCCCCTGCCTCAATAACGGGGGAGCCCAGCACATCAGTGCAAAAGACAAGGTTGAAGCATTTGCAACTACCTTCAGCCAGAAGTGCCAAGTGCATAATCCATTGTGGCCTCTTCCTGAGGTCACTGAATCTCAGATGTCAGTCTTGAGCCAATTTAATTTGCTTCATGTGATACCCAGAAACAGCGGAAGGCACTGTATAATGCAAAGACAATTGGCCATGACAAAATCTTTCCCATAGTACTGAAGACTTTTGTTCCAGAACAAAACATACCCCTGGCAAAGCTTTCCATGTACAACACTGGCATCTGCCCAATAATGTGGATCCTTGCCCAGGTATATCCCGTCCTCAAAAAGCAGGGCAAATCCAATCCAGTTAATTACTGCAGCGGATAACTCATCTCCTGACTCCCCAAAACCTGTCTACTATCTACAAGGGACAAGTCAGGAGTATGATGGAATACTCTCCACTTGCCTGGATGAGTGCAGCTCCAACAACAATCAAGAAGCTTGACACCATCCAGGACAAAGCAGATCACTTGGCTGACACCCCATCCACCACCTTAAACATTCACTTCTTCAACCACTGACACACAGTTAGCAGCAGTGTGTGCTATATACAAGATGCGCTGCAACAACTCACCAAGCCTCCTTCAAAAGCACCTTTCAAACCCGTGACCTCTACCACTTTGAAGGACAAGGGCTGCAGATACATGGGAACACCACCACCCACAAGGCACACACCATCCTGACCTATACCTACAGCATATTCGGCAGCAGTTGAAAAAGAAAGTTCCCCACCACATTCTCAAGGGCAATAAGGGATGGGCAACAAATGCTAGCCTTGTCAGTAATGCTTGGATCCCATGCTTGGATTAAAAACATCGTAAAGAGGAACAGGTTTGGTTGCAATGTTTACCGTAGATTTTTAAATTTAAGAGTTACTTCATTTTTGAATTTTTTATTAATGAATGAACTTGTGGAACTTTTATTTACTCGTTATGATAAGTTTGGTTCAAAACAATCACAAAGAAGTCAATTTTTGTGTGCTAATCACCAGGAAACAGACTTTTACTTACAAAACTTCAGCAGAAAAGAAACAGGGTAAAAAAAAGAGGGTGCGTGAAATAGAGTTCTAAAAATATCAGCTTTTATGTGAGCTGAGAGAGTCATTAGGCAACTAGATGCAGAGTCCTGTAGTAGGCAGCAGGTGAAGGTACGATTGGGGTTGGTTTTGATGCACCCCAAATACAAGGGGAGGGATGATTTCTGGCTCTCTGAAAAATGAGCAGCCATCAATTATGATGTAGTGGCACACATCCATCCGAAGTCCACCTGAGGCAACTTTCAGGTAGGCTAGGTAGTGAATTGAAAACAGGCCGATAAGCTGCTTAAATGTGCAAATTGGGGTCCCATGCTAATTGTTGGACCTCATTTCTAACTTTAAGATACAAGTAGGCATAGTGCGCACCACGTACACATTGCCTACTTTTACCAGAAAGTGAGCAACCTAACGAGCAGTCTTGAAGGGGCTGCAGGGAGGTGCCCACAAAACCAGAGGGAATTTTTAACTTTTATTTGGTTGAGCCAGGAGGAGCTTGCCACTGCTGCCTCCTGACACATCACCCCCCAACCACAGCTCCATCCCACCATGACTACATCTCACCCTTCCCAGGGCTGACGTGCTGAGCAGGTCAGCATGAGAGCTGACTAATTTCCCACCCTGCACAATCATCAAGTTGTAGTTGGGAGCCCTGCTGCAGGTTCTGCTTGCCAGCAACAGATAACAGAGTTCAAAATGTCTCATGCCAGAAAGCAAGGAGGTGCAGTGCAGGTGCACCACCAATTTTGGTGTCATCCTTGGCTCAGAGGTAGCATTCTTGCCTCTGAGTCAGACGGTTTTATGTTCATGCCCCACTCCAGAGGCTTGAGTACATAATACAGGCTGACACTGAGGGAGTGTGACATTCTCAGGGCAGAATCTTCTCTTCAGCATGTGGGGGCGGACCCCGCACGCCAACATGTAAAATGACATGTGGTGACATCAGCCATGCATCCTGATGTCACCACGCCTCATTCTGATCTTCCATTCGGCGAGCATGCACCGGAGTCGGCTGCACGCCCGCCAAACTGTCAAAGGCCTGTTAAGGCTACTAATACACCACTTAAACTAATTGACGGGCAGGTGAGGTGCCCAGGCGGCCTTCGCATTTTTCTTATTAGTTTAGGTTTCATTAAATAAATAAAAGATTTTTTTGACAATTCATAAACATGTCTCAGCTCATGTGACACTGTCACATGAGGGGACATGTCTGAATAATTTTAATCTTTCCTTTTTTTCAATTATTAAAATTGAACTTAATCTCCCTGGGGCACAGAGCTGCCTCAGGGAGATTTCTGCGCTCTTTCACGCCCAGACCCCAACTCTCCCTCCTCCCCCCGCCCACAGAGGTAGCACTAAGTGGTACCAGGCACGTGTCATGCTGGGCAGGCCTTAATTGGTCCACCCACCTAAAATGGTGGCACGCAGCCAATCGCGGGCAACAATCAGCTCCGCACCCGCCCGCGCCCAATCCGAACCAGCTCGCCCGACAGGCAGAAGATTCTGCCCTCAGAGATGCTGATTTTTGGATGAGATGTTAAACTGAGGGCCTGTTTGCCCTCTCAGGTGGATGTAAATAATCCCATGACAATGTTTGTAGACACGTTTTCCCCATGTGTCCTGGCCAATATTTACTTCTCAATTAACATCACTAAAGAGAAAGAGATCATTTGGTTATTATCATATTGCTGTCTGTGGGACCTTGTTATGTCAAAATTAACTGCTGCATTCCTACATTACACTAATAGCTACACTTGAAAAATTACTTCATTAGCTGTAAAGCATTTTTAGGACATCCTAAATTTCATGCAGCTTCCACTGAAGTAATGTTGGGTGATTGGAAATATCTCTCCCCAGCCCCCTCCATGTTCAATCTCATGATTTCCGTATTATCTTCTAAATGATGAGAAGTGTGGAACAGTGGGGAGGCAGAAGTAATTAGGGATCCAAGTACAGAAATTACTAAAAATTTGTGCAAGGTACAAGGATTATTAAAAGGGTACTGGAATGTTTGCATTCATATCAAGAGGGTTTGAATATGAAAAGGTGGAAGGTATGCTTTAGTCGTTATGATGATCTGGTTGGAGCACATCTGGAGTACCATGTTCTGTTCTGGACACCGTATTTCAGTAAGGAAACGTAAGTTGTGGGGAAGTGGTTGGCGGGGGCGGGAGCAGCAGGCATGGTGCAGATTCACCAGAATAATGCCAGGGCTAAAAATGTTAATTTATGAGGGCAGGTTGCATAGACTAATCTCATATTCTCTTGAGTATAAATGAATAATAGGTGATTTAATTGAGGTGTTTCAAATGATTACAGGATTAAAGGGTAGAAAGAGAGAAACTATTTCCTCTCAAAGGAAAATCTAAAACACAGGGTGTAACCTTAAGATTGGAGCTTGACCACTCAAAGGTGATGTCAGGAAACGCTTCTTCACCTGAAGAGAATTGGAAATCTGGAACTCTATTTCTCCAAAGAGTTGTTATGGCTAGGTCAATTGAAAACTTCAAAGGTGAATGAATGGATTATCTAAAGAGTATTAAAGAGCTTGGGACCAAGGAAGGTAAATGTTGTTGAAACATGTATCAACCACAATCAAACTGAATGGTGGAGCTTGAGGGGCTGAATGGCCATCTTTTCTTCCTGTGCTTCTGTCCCTCTCTATTAAAATGTGGCTGGCCAAAGGTTCTAAGCATTGTTCAAACATGTTCCAAGCGTTCCTTCTCCACAATTGGCAGGTTATTAATCCTGCTGCCTCTACTTTGTAAATTGTGTACACAGTGCTGTTCTGCCCATGAAAATTGCAAATGGAGTCCTACAACTAGAGTAGGGTCATAATTTGTATATTTAAGCCGGTCATGAATCAATAGCAGAAAATTTTGCTGTCATTGGATGTTCACATGCAATTTAACTCTCAGCATCACATGGATATTTCAGGCTACAAATAACTTATGTGGTTTACCTACATAGCAGCAAAGATTGCGGGGAATCTGATTTGGGGCAAGATTTTCCCTTCGTCGGTTGTGTGTGCCTGGGAACGGCTGAGAAATGGACCACTGCCAGCAGTTGGGCCCAACCACGACTTCACACTGGCTGGCCAATCAATGGTAAGCCAGCGTGAAATGTACGCTGAGAACCTCAGCGCTGCTGGGGGTGGGGGGAGTGCAAGCACTAAAGTCTGCACATGGGCATGGGTGCAGGTACGGAGCTGCCTCAGGGAGCTGAAGAATTTTACAATGAAGAATTAAGATTTTAAAAATAAGGGAAACATGTCCCACATGAAAAGTCACATGAAAAGGGACATATCAAAAATGATGTTCAAAATGTTTATATTCTTTTAATTACTGTTGGAAACCTCATCCCGCCCGTGGATGAGGTTTCCTAATAAATGCAAAGGCCACCTGGTCTATTCGCCCGCCTGCCAACCGTAGGGTTGGATGGGCAGCAAAAAATACAAATCAATTGGTAGTTTAATGGCCTTAATAGGCCTCTCAATTACCGGCGAGCACTCTGCCGAGTCTTGCACACACCCACCAACCGAAATACTGTGCAAGTGCACAATGATGTTGGGGCACTCGCCCAACGTCACCCTGCACTATTTTGCTCCTGAACGGGTCGGGCGCGCGCCCGCCCTCAGGACTTAAAATTCTGCCCAATGATACAGCAGAGAAAAGTCAGCCCACAGAAATAATTCTGAGAGATGAGGGTGAGGTTTTCTTTGCCATTTTTTTAAACCATAAAATTCACTGTCCAAACATACAAAAGCAGGATTTATTATTATTGTGGATAGATAGAGCCCAGTGTTCTACAGTTCTTCCCTTTCAGCAAACATATCCACTGGGCCAGTCTGAGAAACAAACCAGAAAACCTGATGTTTGAACGCTTAATTATTGTTTTTTCGTGATCATGGCATTGTAACACATGAGCTGTAAACATATAAAACTGTTTGGGTCAGTGAAACAAAATTAGAATTTGTCCAAAAACAAACCTTTTTTCTTTGTAGCAAGTGTTAAAGAGTGAATAGTATTTTATGAAACTTCTCTAATCACATGTTCAAATTCTACTGGATGGAATGGTCCTTTTTCATCAAGTGTTTTATTAGGATTCCTTTATATAGATGTGATATGATCACAGTGAGTCTTTATTAATGTAATCCAGAATCTTATGTGAAGTAGTTAATATGACAAACAACATTCCAAAGGCTTGTCAGACAGGCTGAGTTCCTACTGCAGCTTGCTGCAAAAACAAGGTTGCTTTGTTTGCAAGTATTGAGTCAAGGGAGGTGGAAAAACAGGGTTCCTGTTTCTGACTGCTGTCCAGTGGCTTCATCTAACAAATGAACATGCAAATGCTGGATGGGGCAAGATAGAGCTTGGATGTGACACACCCTTTGCAAAACTGAAAGCAATTACTGTCTAGACAAATTAAAACTGGTTCGTTGCAAATGATGCTTCACCACCCAATGTCTCAGTGCTTTCGGAAAAAGAGGGAAAACAAAACTGGAGGCTGGTGAAATAGAGGCCCAGAGCTTACAGAAAGCAGTGAAGAAGAGATGTACACCACTGACTGCATTTAAAAGTACATTTTTACCTTTTACGTAGGCTGCAGCGGGAACTTGGTCTCCCAACTGCAGTGTGGATCCACTGGCAAGGTAAGTAGAGAGACCTCGTGGTGACTTGCAATTCCAGCAAAGTTACATCTCCTTTGACATTGTGAGCTACAGACATTCCCCTTGAGGTCTGCCTTCAGCTCAATGGCAGATAAATCTTTATAATTATTTGAGTTCTTTTCTTTAATCTATTTTTAATTGTAGCTCCCCAGCCCTACAACCCGGCACTTCTCCGACAGTGGGACTAGGGAGCTGGGGTGGGGTTAGGGTCTGGGACCACAAGATCTGGACTATTGTTTGCTATTAAATTCCCTACACTATTCAGCTGACAAAATAGCCCAGTGTCGATTTTAAAAAAGCTAACTGGCAGTGTCCTCTTCATCATTTCTGAGTAGAACAAGTAGAATTCCACTAGACAATTAGATAATTTTTAGTTCATTTCATCCAAGTAACTTGAGTGCATCCATTTGAGTTTCCTCCTCAATTAATTCTGGTAAATTTTTTAGATATTTCTAAAGATTTGATTACTTTGTGTATTGTTTAAACATACATTAGCAATGTTTCTTACTGACAGAACTACCTACAACGGACTGCAGTGGTTCAAGAAGGTTACTTACCATCTTCTTCTCAAGGGTGATCAGGGAGGGGCAATAAATGCTGGCCTTGCCAGTGACATCCATATCCCGTGAAAGCATACTTTTAAAAAATCATGTTTAATGTTTCAATTTTTCAAATAATTGGTACTCAGGCCAGCTCGTACATCTGTAGCTTCAGCTATTTCATGCCCCTCTAACAACAGGTAACAAATCAACTATGTACAAATACCGGTGGTATGCTGAGTATTATAGAGTGCATAGAGTTGCCGTGGAAGCTTGACTTGTAATAATTGTGTGATTTACTGCTTCTGTGGGAATCTATCCAATTCTATTTGATTGTACAGGATGTACTGTGCGATCAATCAGCCTTATTGAGAATTGGCTATAAAAAGGATCAACAACTCCTAAAATGACTGCAAGAACAAAAGGCCAGATTTTCTGTCTGTATGCACATTCAACTAGAAGTCAGACAGTATGGAAAGAACGTCAGAACAGGAGCAGGTCATGCAGCTCCTCGAGTTCTCACCCAACCTGAGATGTGTTTCTAAAATCCTACACTGTTTAAAGGTTACGCTTTGGCGTGTCAAGGCAACAAGTTTTTTTTCTTTCCTTAGTTCACAATATCTGAAAGGAGTTCAGAAGTGCAAAGAACATTTTGTTTTCCCTAGAAGCGATGAAATAAATTCTGCTATAAGGCAGGAAGCATAGAGAGGTCTCCATTTGGGACAGAGTGGCATAAAACCGACAGGTAATCTGCATATGGAAATGGCAGCAAGTGTTACCTGCGAAATAACACAGTAAATCGACTGGGAAATTTAAGGCAATGAAACAGAAGAAATTTAGTAGGTTAACCAGGTCAGCTAAGGTGGAAGAAATCATTACCATCTTCCAGTAATTCAGTGTCCTATGCATGCACAGCACTTACAATTGCCTCCTCCTCGTCATAATGAGCAGAATTTTGCCCTTGATGGGCGGGTGGGCCCCACTGGCTCGGCGGCGGGCAGGCAGCCAATCGCCGCTGCCGAAACGGGCACCGCTGCCATTTTAAGTGGCGGGCCAATTAAGGCCCGCCCGGCAGGCCGACCGACGGGAAGCGCTTTGCGCTTCCTGTGCAGGGGGGAGGGATTCCCCAACTATCAGAGTGCACTCTTTTGCGCATGCACACGAAAGAGCGCACATCTCCCTGAGACTGCTGCCTCCGGGAGAGGGCTGACAGTGTTTGAAACTTTAAAAACAGAAAAATAAAAAAATTATTAACATGTCCCCATCATGTGACAATGTCACACGAGATGGGACATGTTAATAAATATCACAAAAACTTTATTAAATTTTTTTAAAACAGACATGAAACTTCATCCCGTCGGTGGATGAGGTTTCATGTTTTTTCAGAAGCCCACTGGGGCTCCTGGCCTGCCCGCCAGCCTTAAGGTTGGACAGGCAGGGCTTTTAATTGGTTTACCTACCCTGTCAATGGCCTCAATTGGCCATCAACAGGTCGGCCGACAGACAGCTAATCTCGCTGTCCCCTTGCCTTCCTGAATATTTAAATGGGGCGGGATGATGTTGGGGGTTTCCCCCGACGTCATCCCGCGTCATTTTCACCCCCAGCTCAAAATTCAGCCTAATGTCTTGAAATGCTTTCAGGCTGGCCATAAGTGCCCATTATGCTGCACTATTGGCTTGTGGAATTGTTCTTTTACGTGAATCTTTGCATGATTCAGTCCCATGATAATTCTTCAAAGTAATGTAGCTGCATGGTGCATAAATGCATCAAAATACTCACTTTGGGCTGCAGACTGACACTTGGGTAACACTCTACATGACCATGAAGTTGCAATTCTCCTTTTTAAGAACATAAGAACAATCCACATGGCCTGTCTAGACTGCTCTGCCGTTCATTAGGATTGTGGCTGATCTTTGGCTTCAACTCCACTTTTCTGCCCACTCCCCCTATCCCTTCTCTCCCTGAGAGACTAAATAACTATCTATCTCAGCCTTAAATATATTCAATGACGGTGCATCACAACCCTCTGGGGTAGAGAATTCCAGAGATTCACAACCCTTTGAGTCAAGAAAATTCCCTTCATGTCAACCCTAACTCTACTTGCAGAGGAAGACAGGAATGGCCAGCAGCAAGAGCATGGTTGCAACTGGTACAGAAAATGGTGTTGTCACTCAGGACAGATCCAGATCCTACTGCCAACCATCTCCAATGTCTCAATCACATGGGCCAGCCTGTCAATGCAGTCAGTAATGCAAGTATCCCAGCTGCCCAATCATTAGACACACATAGAAAATACACAGAGGTCTAAGTTAGGTTTGTGTGTAAATGTATCAAGTGTGCTCACAGACACACAGCAAGCAATCCTTCCAAGCACCAGAATGGGCTTAACAGAACATACATTGCATAGTGTTATATGCACGGTACCCTAAGATTGCATTAAATGTATCCGCAAAATGAAATCAGTAGACAGACTGAAGAATGGGACAATAAAAGGGCTAAAAGCCTTAGATATTCCATAACAAGCTTCTCTTAAAAGCTAGAATAGCAGAGGCGGTTAAAGCCAGAGTCCCACGGATAGCTCATTAGGAACATAATCATGTAACTCCCTAAAATGCAAAGAGACAGAGGGGTTAAGGAAATGAATTTTCCATCTGATGTACCTGGATTTTACAGCTCCTGTAATCTGAGGTAGTCAAGGATTATAACATGACTGTTTGAGATTGATACCAAAAAAAGAGGTGAATTCATCTGAATTTTGTGCCACTGAGGTTGGTCAAAAAAAATGGAATGGTCAATTGAATGGAAAGGATTTTCTTTAAAAATCAAAAGATTTATATGAGAGTGTATTAAAGAGTTCAGAGCCTCTTTTCCTTTCCTTAGTTCTTGTTATTTTGAATGCAAAATGGTTTCTCTTTCATTAAAAATAAGTGCATCTCTGACTGTGAGAGATAGAGAGAGGGTGGGGTGGGAGGGATGGAATATGCTGTACTATACAGACCCAGCAAATGTGTGTGTGTCACTTCAATGTATACATTTCCTAAAGATCAAGGGAGTTTAGATTTAAGCCAAAACAAAAACAAAAATACCTGGAAAAACTCAGCAGATCTGGCAGCATCTGCGGAGAGGAACACAGCTAAGGTTTCAAGTCCGAATGACCCTTCAACAAAACTAAGTAAAAATAGAAAAGAGGTGAAATATAAGCTGGTTTAAAGGGGGGTGGGACAAGTAGAGCTGGATAGAGGGCCAGTGATAGGTGGAGATAACCAAAAGATGTCACAGACAAAAGGACAAAGAGGTGTTGAAGGTGGTGATATTATCTAAGGAATGTGCTAATTAAGGGTAGAAAGCAGGACAAGCAAGGTACAGATAGCCCTAGTGGGGGTGGGGTGGGGTGAAGGAATCAAAAAAGGCTAAAAGGTAGAGATAAAACAATGGCTGGAAATACATTTAAAAATAATGGAAGTAGGTGGGAAAAGAAAAATGCTTTTTCACTTGCACTTCCCTCAATTTAGTCTACTGCATTCATTGCTCCCAATGTGGTTTCCTCTACAATGGAGGGACGAAAAGCAGACTGGGTGACCGCTTTGCAGAACACCTTCGGTCTGTCCGCAACAATAACCCATACCTCCCTGTCGCTTGCCATTTCAACACTCCACCCTGTTCTCATGCCCACATGTCCGTCCTTGGCTTCCTGCATTGTTCCAGTGAAGCTCAATGCAAACTGGAGGAACAGCACCTCATCTTCCGACTAGGCACTTTACAGCCTTCTGGACTGAATATTGAGTTCAACAATTTTAAATCATGAACTCTCTCCTCCATCCCCACCCCTTTTCCGATTTCCGCCCCCCCACCACTTCTTTTTCCAATAATTTATATAGATTTTTCTTTTCGCATTTATTTCCATTCATTGTTTTATCTCTACGTTTTAGCCTTTTTTGATTCCTTCACCCCACCCCACCCCCACTAGGGCTATCTGTACCTTGCTTGTCCTGCTTTCTACCCTTAATTAGCACATTCCTTAGATAATATCACCACCTTCAACACCTCTTTGTCCTTTTGTCTGTGACATCTTTTGGTTATCTCCAACTATCACTGGCCCTCTATCCAGCTCTAGTTGTCTTCCACCCCCCCGCCCCCCCCAACTTAAACCAGCTTATATTTCACCTCTCTTCTATTTTTACTTAGTTCTGTTGAAGGGTCATTCGGACTCGAAACATTAACTGTGCTCCTCTCCACAGATGCTGCCAGACCTGCTGAGTTATTCCAGGTATTTTTGTTTTTGTTTTGGATTTCCAGCATCTGCAGTTTTTTGCTTTTATCTTAAATATAAGCCAGCTGGTCTACATAAAGTCACCATAAGGTGACAGTACCCAGGATCAGAGGATTGAAGAACAGATAACACCTCCACAGATAGAGATTTCTCATTCCAACATGAAGGAAGTAACATCATTGTCGCAGGGAAGGATAAGATAGCCAGCTCAACCATGCCACTCTTGAGGATAAGGTCATATAAGTTCTGAAAACACTGTTAACAGCTAAGTGAAGAAAAATAGAAATACACCAAGTGGAAAGTGTCTTTCTAATCATCAGGCAGGGTTCTTTAGAAGCACTCCTGTCAAGTATCAGTCCCTGGCAACCCAGGATTCTCATTTTACATAGGTGGACTAATGAAACTACTGATAATTCAATGGGAATGCTGAGAAACTATGAAAAATGTTATTGTGTCATTTGAGGGTCATTTATAGAACAAAACTATAAAACTGACACATATCACAGACATCAGGAGGAAACACTGTGGAAAATGGGCAGGGAACCTGCATGATCATTTCCAGAGGCTTTTCCAGTAAAATTTCAGGGACCTAACAATAAGGTTATCCAGTGCAGAGTTGAGAAATACAGACTAGAAAGGTCCCAGGTTCAAACCCCAGTAAGCATTAGGTTAAGAACAGAAACATAGGGCAAGATTTTCAGGTGATTGGGCGGGTGGGCCTGGGAGCGGCCAGAAAAAGCCCATCGCCTGAAATCAGCCCCCCAACTGCGATTTCCCACTGGCTGGCCAATTAACGGCTCAGCGCTGCCGGAGGTGGGGGTTAGGAGAGCGAGTGCTGAAGCCTGTGCAGGCGAGGGTGAGCGCCGAATGAAAGCTTCCTGAAAGCAGAGAGCTGCCTCAAGGCGCTGAAGAATTTTAAAACCAAACATAAAGATTTTTAAATCCTGGAAAAAAGAGTCCCCACATAGGACTCACTCACCTGAACGTATAGATAATAAAAATTCTGTCAAAACATTTTTTAAAAATTAATCTGAGACCTCATCCTGCCTGCGGACAAGGTTTCCTCAAAAATCCAAAGGCCTCCTGGCTGATATGCCCGCCTGCCAACCATTCCGTTGGAAAAATCATTCTTAATTAATAAATTAACGGCGCGCCCACCAACCAAAATATAGCTCGAGTGCGCGATGACATCAGGACACTCGCCCTATGTCATCTCATGCTATTTTACGACCGATTGGGTTGGGCGGGTGCCTGTCCACGGGATGTAAAATTTTGCCCATCCAGTTGGTCTTGGCTGTAAATTCCCCAGCTGAATAGGTTAGTGATGCTCACTGTCAGACTGCACAAATAACAATTACTTGTGGTATCAAGTGTGTCTAGAAACTGCAGAATTGCACTCCAGGAAAGCGTAATGCCTTCAGGGGACAGAGAAAATTGGTGGCAAAAATTAGTAAGGCAGTTGGCATATTGAATGTTCTTTTGTTGTGAGATGAAAAGCTTTCTACTCTTTTTTAAAAATTGATGAATTTAAGTAAGCAACACACCTGTTAGTGTAGACTCGAATTGTTGCCAGTTGTATGCTTTGTCTAGTTTTATTTCAAAGTTACACAAAATGTTTCTCTCATTACAAAAGCTGTTGAAAAAATATTAGAAGAAAGGGAGGAGAGGATAGGATACAATCTTGGTTATAAATTCAGATGATTTGATACTTTATGAATAATTCAACAATTAAAGCAATAAATATGATTACTGAACTCTGATTTTAATGATTTTATGGGTCAGTTGGCCAGAAAAAAAGATGTATTCTATACATAGAACTAAAAATGCAAGTACCCTGGATATGCGCCAGTCACTTTTAGATTTTGAACAAAAACTTAAGTAACCTCAAAAAGCCGAGTAAGATTTCCTTTCTAATATGGCACCTTCTTCCAGAAGAACATTTATGATAGCTAAATTGTAAGAGTCATTCCCAACAATGACCGCAGCTGTAATTCCATCTATATTGTTATCTATTTTAAAAAGCGCATTTTTACCTGACTTTTGTGGCAAGAAAATATTGGCTTAAATAATGTGTATGTTTATCACTGTCAAAAGACAATTTATCATAAACTTTGGGCAGAATTCTTACCTCGATGGGCGGGCGGGTGGGCCCCACCAGCTCGGTAGCAGGCGGGCAGCCAACCCTGCCACCGAAACGGGGCCCGCTGCCAATTAAAGCCCACCCAGCAGCCTGCCCGACGGGAAGCTGCGCTTCCTGTGCAGGGGGGGAGGGCATCCCCATCTGTCAAAGTGTGCTCTGTCAAAGCGCACTGCTCCCTGAGGCAAAGTCCTGTCTCAGGGAGATTCATGAGAGGTAAGTAAATTCTAAAAATAGATAAATATTAAAATTATTAACATGTCCCCCTCATGTGACAATGTCACACGAGATGGGACATGTTAATAATAAACACATAAAATTTATTACATTTTTAAAAAACGGACATGAAACTTCATCCCGCCAGTGGATGAAGTTTCATTAATAATCTGCAGTCCACTGGGGCTCCTGGCCTGCCCTCCAGCCTTAAGGTTGGCCGGGCAGGGTGTTTAATAAGGTTGATTAGCCCATCAATGGCATTAATTGGCCAATAACAGGTCAGCGGGCGGACAGCTGATTTCACTGTCCGCCCGCCGTCGTGAATATTTAACGGGACCAGGATGACGTTGGGGGTTCCGCCCGACATCATCCCACGTCATTTTCCCCTCGGCGAGCGGGCCCCGCCCTCAAATCGCCAAGGGGAAAATCCTGGCCTTTATGTTAATTATAAAACAGTGTTGCAGCAAAGTGATGGATATAAAATATTACTCACACACTAAATAAGATGAATGTAAACCATTATTAATTAATTTAATTAAACTAGTATTAATATTTTGAAGGACAGTTACATTGCACTGAGTATACTGAAAGTGCATACTGTCAGGAGACAGGCAGCCCACCAAAAACGAAGCAAGCCAACTCCTTCTCTCACGAGGAACTGGTTGACGATCTCGGTGTTGGAAATTGTTTCCAACGGAAACAAAAGTCTTGACAGACACAATGTTGTCCACTATACCATGCAGCATCGTGCTACCAGGGGGATCAATGAACACTGAAGTGGACAGTTGCTAGTAATGGGGAGATTCAGTGAATGGATAACTGTGTCCACGGGTGCAAACTGGAGTTTCTTGCCTCCATTGAAGCACAACAGTTCACAGCACAGAAGGACACAATTTAAGCCTTTGTACCTTTGCCGGCTCTTTGCTTAAACAATACAAAACTCATAAAACTCTCTCACATAACCCGCAACCTCTTCTGCATCCAAAGTCTTATCCTAACTTAAGTATTGGAAATAAGGCCCCCATCTGTCCCAGGCGGGAGCACTATCCACCCTTTCTGCGATCTGCTGAAAAATCAGGTCAGGTGGCCAATGAGCAGAACTTACTTTTTTTATAATTTTTGTCTATCTCCCCCACCCTCTCCCTCTGCCTGATTCCAACAATTCCAGAATTCACGCACGATATTTTGATGGTAATTTGTATGTCCAAAAAAAGAACACTGGGCCTGACTGTGGGTAACAGAGGAAAAATAAATAACCTAAATGGTGAGAATAACCTAATTAGAAAGAAAATAGATGAAGAATCAAGGATAAAGGTGTCAGAGTGGAAATTAGTTAATTATACTGCAACAAAAGGGGACCTAGCCCAGATTTACTTTTTTAAAAAAGCTCTCATTTTAAAAACGGCAGCTCAAAGAGCAACCTATGAAATTTAAATACGAAGTAGATAAGGTTTGGGCTAAATTCATTTCAACTGGAATAAACAGGATGCATCAGGAGTTCCATGGCTATTTAGAGATTAGGAGTTTAAAAAAAGCATGTAATGAATAGAGAGGGGATTAAACAACAATAAGAAACATTAAAAATATGGGAGGAAAGCATAAAAGAAAAATGCAAACCAAGAGGCAACACAAATAAACAATGGTAGTCAACATAAAGGGAAATAGCTTTTATAAGAAAAAAGATCATCAAAAAAAAAATCATGGGCCTGAATTTTTAGGTCGTCGGGCGCGTGCAATCAGCAGCAGCAATCAATGCCTAGGAAACGGACTCCTGACCGTGATTTCATGCTGGTTGGCAATTTAACAGCCAGCCAGCGTGAAACGCATACTGGAAAGCTCAGCACTGCTTGGGTGGGGTCGGGAAGAGGGCGGGCAACAGCATCGCCACGGGCACGGGTGAGCAAGGCGTGAGAGCTCCTTGAAGGCAGACAGTTGCAGACCTGCAAATGATGAAATAAAGGTGTAAAAAGCTGCAAAAGAACGTCCATGCATCACAATCAAGCACCTGAAAGTATATCTCATTAAAACGCTGTCCACAGATATTTATTTTTATTTTACGTCCTAATGGAGATTTCATCCTGCCCTTGGATGAGGTTTGATGAAAAAGGTAAAGACCACCCAGCCGATTTGCCCGTCCACCAACCATAAAGGCCACGAAGGCACAGACAATTGCGCCATTAATGGGCTAAATTACCTTAATTGTCGGCGGGCATGCTTCTGACTTTTGTGCACGCCTGCCGAGCGAAATATCGCGCAAGTGCGTGATGACATTGGGACACTCGCCCAATGTCATCTCAAGCGATTTTACGCCCGATTGGGTCAGGTGCATGCCCACCCAAGGGACATAAAACTCTGCCCATGGTGATGAACAGAACCATCTTCTAATGAAAGAATAGCAGAGCTGTTTAATAAATATTAAGCTTTGGTTTTTACAAACAAAGGCAAAAGTGGGACTGTAGGAATACCCGAAGAGGCTAAGGGAGAATCAGTATTATAGATAAATTTTCAAAAGAACATTGTAACTAAAAAAAATTCTAAGGGACTCTGCAGAGGTTTAATGGAAAATTATATTAGTAAGGCTGATAAAAAGTTGGGTCGAGAAGATGGAGATTAAAACAATTATGAAAAGAGGTGGAGGAGCTGAGAGAGAGAATTCCATTGGACGATTGCTAGATGGCTGAAAGTACAGCCAGTAATGGAAGACGGGAATTCACATGAAGGTAGAGTCAGAGGAACTTAGAATTTGGGAAAGACAAGGGTGTTACTGGGCTGAAAGTGGTTACAAAGATAGGGAGGGGGGAGAACGCAAAAGGATTCAAACACAACAAAGAGAATTTTAAGGGCAAAATACTGTGGATGCTGGAAATCTGAAACAAAAACAAAAAATGCTGGAAAAAATCAGGCGGCCTGACAGCATCTGTGAGGAGAAAGACAGAGTTAACGTTTTGAGTCCGTATGACTCTTCTTCAGAGCTAAAGGGAATTAGAAATGTGGTGAAATATACACTGATTAAGGGGGGTGGAACTGGTGAAGCTGGATAGAAGACTAGTGATAGGTGGAGGCAAAGGAGAGATTACAAAAGATGTCATAAACAAAAGGTCAAAGGGTTGTTAATAGTGGTGGTACTGGCTAAAGGAGGTGCTCATGGTGACATTAAGAGTGGAAAGCAGAATGCGATAATGGCCGGACCAGAGTAAGCACTCTGGAAAGTGACAGATGGCCCTAGTGGGGGTGGGGCAGGGGAGGGGAAAGTAGTGGGAAAAAAGATCGAAAATAGGATAAAACAATGAATAAAAATGGAAATAAATTTAATAATAATAATGAAAATAAGCGGGGGGAAAAATTTTAAAAATAAGATAAAAATGAATGTAGAGAAAAGGGGGATCAAAAAGTGGTAGGGATGGAGGACATAGTTCATGGTCTGAAGTTCTTGAACTCAATGTTAAGTCCTGAAGGCTGTAAAGTGCCTAATCGGAAGATGAGGTGCTGTTCCTCCAGTTTGCGCTGAGCATCAATGGAACATTGCAGCAGGTCAAGGCCAGACATGTGGGCATGAGAGCAGGGTGGAGTGTTGAAATGGAAAGCGACAGGAAGGTCTGGATCATGCTTGTGCACAGACCGAAGGTGTTCCGCAAAGTGGTCACCCAGTCTGCATCTCTAATGTAGAGGGGATTGCATTGGGAGCAGCAAATGCAGTAGACCAAATTGAGGGAAGTGCAAGGGAAGCGCTGCTTCGCTTGAAAGGAGTGTTTGGGCCCTTGGACTGTGAGGAGGGGGGAAGTAAAGGGGCAGGTGTTGCACCTTCTGCGATTGCATGGGAAGAGAGGGGGTTGAGGTGTTGAGGGTGATGGGGAAGTGGACCAGGGTGTCCCGGAAGGAACAGTCCCTACGGAATGCCAACATGGGGAGGTGAAGGGAAGATGTGTTTGGTGGTGGCAACATGCTGAAGTTGGCAGGAATGGCGGAGGATGATCGTTTGAATGCAGAGGCTGGTGGGGTGATAAGTGAGGACAAGGGGGACCCTATCATGGTTCTGGAAGGGTGAGGAAGGTGTGAGGGCAGAGGCACGGGAGATGGGTAGGACACGGTTGAGGGCCCTGTCAACCACCGTGGGTGGAAAACCTCGGTTAAGGAAGAAGGAAGACATGGCAGAAGCACTGTTTTGGGAAGTGGCATCATCGGAACAGATGCAATGGAGGCAAAGGAACTGAGAGAATGGGATGGAGTCCTTACAGGGAGCAGGGTGTGAGGAGCTGTAGTCAAGGTAGCTGTGGGAGTTAGTGGGCTTATAATGAATATTGGTGGACAGTCTATCACCAGAAATTGAGAGGTCAAGGAAGGGAAGGGAAGTTGTGAAAAGAGAATTTTAAATTAAGATGTTGAGTAACTGGGAGACAATATAGGTCAATGATGACAGGGATGATGGGTGAATAGTGTTTGCTGCAGGATACATATATGCAACAAAGTTTTAGATGAACTAAATTTCACAGAGGTCAGAAGATCAAAGACTGGATAAGGGATCAATGGCCAGGAAGTGAAAAAAGCACAGCTTGAGGCAGTGTTGGGTAAACTGGTGGAAGTAATTGATCTTTGTGATGGTGAGGATATGAGATCAAAAACTCATCTAGCATTGAATAAGGTGACAAGGTTGCAAACAGTCTGGTTCACCCTGAAACAAAGAAATGAGGGAATAAGTGGCAGGGGTACAGAATTTATTACCAATATTTAGATTCTGCAAACTGTGACAGATCCAAGACAGGACCTCAGGCTGATAGGCTGTTCTGATGAAAGGTCATGAACTGAATTCTCTCCACGGATGCTGCCAGACCTGCTGAGTATTTCCAGCATTTTCTGCTTTACTTTGGATCTCAGACAGCAGTCTGACAACACAGAGGCTGTGGAGCACTAGCCAATGGTTTCATCAGTGTACCTGATAATAAAATTACCTTTTTGCCTAGGGTTGCAACATAGGTTCTGGCACACAAATTAATAAGGTACAATGAAATTGAACAATTGTAGTTTAAAGTAGAGTGGGGAATGGCAGTATAGGAGTAAAGGTGTCTTGCTGCAGTTGTATAGAGCCTTGGTGAGACCTAACCTGGAGTATTGTGTATAGTTTTGGTCCCCTTATCTAAGGAGAGATATGATTGTCATAAAGAGAGTGCAACAGATGTTCACCAGATTAATCCCTGGGATGGCAGGATTGTTTTATAAGGAGAGATTGGGGAGACTAGGTCTGTATTCCCTAGAGTTTTGAAGAATGAGGGGCAGCCTCATTGAAACTTACAAAATTCTTACAGGGCGTGACAGGATAGATGTAGGTAAGATTTTACGCTGGCTGGTGAATTTAAAACAAGGGGACATAATCTCAGGATAAGGGGTAGGCCATTTAAGACAGAGATGAGGAGGAAATTCTTCATTCAGAAGGTGGTGAATCTTTGGAATTATCTACCCCAGAGGGCTGTGGAAGCTCAATCATTGAGCACATTCAAAACAGAAATTGATAAATTTCTGGAGACTAATGACTTCAAGGGATATGGAGCTGGTGCGGGAAAGTGGTGTTGAGATGGACAATCAGCCATGATCACATTGAATGGTGGAGCAAGCTCAATGGGCTGAATGACCTACTCCTGTTCCTATGTACTGTATGGCTACCTGGGTTCCCTTTGCAACCAGAGGCCAGATTTTCTTTTTCTAGTAATTAGCAAATGCAAGGTTAATTGTGATTTATTTCCCCAAGGTGTTTGTTACTTTAGAAACAAGATAATGATTATTAGGTCAATCACTGAATTGACTGTGATCTAAAAGTAAAAAATGAAAGATGGAAGTTAAAAGTGGTTGATTCCCAATAGAGATTCCACTTGCAATACAGCCTGTGATGGACAACATTAGAAGGACTCTAGGAAATGCTCTCCCTTCTTTCCATGCCCACACCACCACCACCACCACCAGGAACCACCACAAAGACAATGAAATGAGAGGGTGCTGAACAGTTCAAGCTGAATAGCTACGAAAGACATACATTTTAACTAGCATGAGATTATACTGTGGGTTGAACTGTACAGAATGTATTGTCAACCAATCATGAAAGCTTAACCATAGGTTGTATGTTGAAGTTCTTCAGTACCCATCATTCTAACTCACTTGTGTGTTTAAATATCAGATGAGCCACTAAATGGCCTTTCATAGGACAACAGGATTTTATAACTGATAGTGGACAAAATAGCAAACATCCACTGGTCCTGTCCAATCATGACACAGCATAAGACAGTTAGTTAAGCCTCCGGAATACAAAATTAACCTTCATTTTCAATGAAAATATGAACCAGTTTAGCAGAAAAGGTACCAAAAATAAGTCTCACAATTTAATTTACTGCCTAAGTGCTGAATGTGGAAAATACCCCCAACACTGCAGTAACCAATGGCCTCAATCCATCCAATATAAACTGGGAATTCCTTAATGCAAGTGAGACAACAGAATCAGAGCTAGTGAATATGGGGTAAGATTACTTTTTTGCTGGCATCTAGGCCTACAAATGATCAGGATAATATCTCCAATCTGGCCGTGGAACCTAGGAACTAGTGGCACAATATAATAACATTTAAGATCATCTGGCACTTGTGACATTTAAGAAAAAAAAATATGTGGCATAGATGCTTGTCTGTACCATCTGACCATAAATTGCCAGAGCGGAACGCAGAATGGAAGAGTAGACAGGGAGGACTGCACACCTGTAAAGAATGGAAAATCATAAAGATTCCCTTGTCACTATTGTTATGACCCAGCCGGTGTTCATTGCTGCTCAAACCAAATCCCAGAGGGAAACTTGGCTTACGGGCCACAATCTTTTTTTTTGTATTCTAATAACGAGAAGATGATGTATCAAGCTCAGCAGTAAGAGGTCCAGTAACACTTTTGGGTTTTAAAAAATTAAAAGTTTTATTAACAAAAAAAGGAAAACATAAACACACAAGATTACAGTTATACAATTAAGGTTAGTCTTACAAAACATCCCCTCAAAAACTCTCTACTTGGTCAAACCCACAAGTAAACACTTTCTAGGCCACACTCCCTTATAGATATTTGAATATGGAATCCAGCAATATCACACAAGGCAGACTGCTGTACCTTTAGTAAAGGTGTACCACGTGATTTTTACCCTCTTCTGCTTTGCTATGGAATTAACTTCAGAATAAAACTGCTTGCTGCGGCCTAAGGCTTCTCAACAGCTCAAACAGTTCCAGCTACCTCCAGCCATCTCCAGCTTAACTGCTATCCAGCTCAATAGCTATCTCTAGCTCTCTCTACCTCAACAGCTATCCACAGTAACGCTGTATACCATTTTCCCCTTTCATCTCAGTCCCAATATTCTCATATTCTCCCCTTTGAAACTCAAATTCTTCCAAATATAAGATCTTTCATGTTTCCATCTTGTCTTTGCTTTTGGGTCAATAAAAATATAGTATCTCCACTGCCATTTATCCAAGGACTTCTGCAAGATGCAAACATTTCCCTTGACACCTCTGGGACCCCTTCTGCAATTCAAACAACCCTTCAACTTACCTAAAAATGCAAATGTTAGACCTAACCCATTTACTTGTACCTCAAACTTAACACCTTTAACCCTTTCATGTTTCCAAATGCCCAGACAGCCTGACTCATATCAAACTCTTGCCCAGCTTAATTAAATCACATTCACAAGGACACCAGCCTTCCTTACAGGATAACACAATATTCCCCAAAATATTTTAAAAATAACATCCATTCTCACAGCATGCAGTGCTCACTACTTAACTTTCTTGTGTTTGTCGCGCACAGGCATTCTAATATGCCCAAGTGTTGAACAGGAAAACTGCTCCCTTGTGGCTAGTTTTAAGCACCTTAATTCACTGAGGTCAAGCCCATGGAGAGCATGCAGAAGAAATCTGCCATGATGATACCAGGAATGAGAGGTTTTCGTTATGGGAAGAGCCTAGAGAACCTGGATCACAGATATTCACAATTATGTGGTTTTGATGAGGTTAATTGATAAAAATCTGTTTCCACTGATCAGTGACTTCATAAACAGGGAACATTAATTAATATTATCACCAAAACAATGAAGGGAGAGGTTAGAAGATTTTTTACACAGACGGTTGGTGTGGAATGGAATGCCCTACCAGAAACAATGGTGGAAACAGAATCCATTACAGTACACAATTAATTGAGTAGAAGGGGATTTGGGAGTAATAGTGGAATAACTTTCATTGGCCAATTGGGTGGATCAACTCTGGTGAGAAAAGCTAATAGAATACTTTGATATACAGCCAGAGTATTAAAATGGAAACCTATGCAAACATTCCTAATGCTTTACGATGCATTGCTCAGGCCACAGTTAAGCATATCATAGTCACTGCTTTAATTCATCCTAATACAAAAAAAAAATTGGAGAGGGTATGAAGAAGACAGTAAGTCTAATTATGATGAGTTATGAGGAAAAGCTAAAGAAGCTTGAGTTTCAGAGTTTGGAAAATATTGCAAGTCAGCAATGGAGGAACAAAGGACATAAATATGAATTAATAAAAATCAACTCAAAAACTGCTAAGTATTTGGAGTAATTTGCTGGTTGGGTAACAAAGGCCAAAACAATGGGGTGAATTTTACAGGAGGATGGATTACCCGGCTCCACCTCCAATCTAAAAGTCGGTCGGCACCTCGCTGACATGAAATCTGACTGCCCTGCAATGATAATATGCAGGGGATAGCCTTAATTAATGCAGAGTGGGACTTCCACCCTTCAGAGGAGTCCCACCTTAGAAAGCTTCCGGTCAATCTGATCAGCCAGTAGTTCTGTAATCCCAGCACAGCCAGAACAGACTATTAGCCACTGCTGAGACTACAAGAAATCCCCAAAGTGAGATGTCTTCCAGACTTCAGGTAAGTCCAGGGATTTTTGCCAGGCACGGGTGAGAGACTCCAGCAAGGGGAGGTAGGTGGTTGGATTAGAGAGGCCGGGGTGGAGGGACGATGGGGGGATTACCATTTTAGGGGAAGCCTGCAATGGGCACTGGGGACCACCAAAAGGAGCCTTACGCCATTCTTGCCTGCCAACAGCCCCTGCAGTGAAAGCTTCCCCCATAGATTGAAAAATTGTCATGGAAGCCCTTAAAATGCAGTTAATTATCCACTTAAGGGCCTCAATAGGCCTAAGGGTGGGTGGGCTGTCTGATGCCTTACACAGTCCCTGTAATGCGGGATAGAGGCCAGGGGGTGACTAGGAAGATGGCAGGCTGGCCACCTGCTTTATTCTACATGGCTCCCTGGCTTCAAATAAGCCATTGTGGGCCATAAAATTCACCCCACTGAGATTGTTAACAAAACACAAGTTGGAGCTTTGGTGGAAGAGCTAAGGTATTAAAAGAAAAAAACTTTGATTTCCCTTCCTTAATCCTGACTTTATCTATGTGCATATGTCTTCAGAGATCTGGTGTACCAATATGACTAAAGATTCCTAAAAATCTATGCAGTTCATTAACACTACAACTTTAGGAATTCATGTTACTGAACATTGCTAGCTTATTGCACTCAAATTATGTCCACTCCAATTTGAAGTTTATGAAAAATATTTAAGTTGGACAACCTATTTCCTGTCCTGTGTAATCACAGTCTCCACAATAAATGCTGTCTATTGTGCACTGGAGAAAGATCACACAACTCTTGCCTGCTTGCACAGTATAATACTGAAGTTCTGCTTGCTCAGTCATTTCTTTCTTGTATCTAAATGATGAATCTATCCAAATGGTATATAGAGAATAGAATGTATTTAAAGAATGAAATACTGAGAATAGATAAACCTGCCCTTCTAGTCCTCTTGTCATAGTTGTTGTGCACCCTCCCATACTCTACATGCTTTAAAAGAAATGTAAATGCTTGTAATTCCATCCTCTTGAAACAAAGATTACTTCAAAATCCTTAAGTGGCATAGTGGAACATTGAGCAAAGTGTGGCAGTAAACTAGAAGATCCCATTCTCAATTTCTGATCTGTACTGGGTTACAGATTGGGTGCTATCATTGACCTCAGTGCCCCTAAACTGCACAGAGGCAAAATTAAGCAACACTTTTTCAGACAACTGCTACCCAGAGACTACATAGAAAAGTGTATATGTATCAGCCATGTCTGTAGCGCTCCTTATAGCTGAATAGCTTGTTGACACCCTGTGCAGAGTGTCATGAAAAACATGAAGAATGGCTATTTGGGCAAGACTCTGTAGGGCTACCACAGACCCTAGTACCATATTACAGCAACAGTCAGTTGGATAAAGGAAAATTGGGCTTTTTTAATTAACTTGAACCAGAACAGTGCAAGCTCAAAGAGACTACAGCCAGGATAGTTTGGATGGTCCCTGTCCCACCATCCAAAGAGTCGGCAGGGAACACATTCCCCGTTGACTCTGCCTGCCTGCAGCCCTTTCATGCTCAAATGACTGTCAATTGGCTGCAGGTGGGACTTCCGGCCCTCACTTGGGAGGAAGTCCTGCCTTAGAGAACTGCCGGTCAATCTGACTGGGATTGGATGGAAAGGTAAGTTTTCAGAGTCTCAGGGCAGGGAAGGTAGGGAAGGCCTGAGGGGTGTATATTGGGAGACTGGAGTGCCAGGGAAGAGGCCCGGGGGGGGGGGGGGGGGGGGGGGGGGGGGGCCAGTGGCCACCAGACCTTAAGGGGATGCACCTAAAGTTAGAAGAAGACTTCTGATGGGGGCACATGCAAACACCACCACCACCACCACCCACCCACCCACCCACCCACCACCACCACCACCACCCCCCCCCCCCCCCCCCCCCCCAAACCTATCCAAACCACAAATAAATGGGATGATAGTCCAATAATTCATGCATACACTGGACCTAGGAACTTGCAATCCTTAATTCACGTATGTCAATTCTACTTAATTATATTAGAAAAATGTTCAAAAGATTACTTTTATTACTTACATTTTATTATCTGACAGCAAGAGTCCGTGCTTTGAGTTGGGCATTTAATAAAATACTATCAATTACTTTTACCATGGTATGTGCCAGGTGTGTGTTTGCCACTACTGGAATTGACACTGTGAACTGCATTAGGTGGTATTTAATAATTCTAACTCCTGAAAATTATATTGTGATTGATATGTATTCCATATAAATTACTGCTAAGAAGGAGAGTAGAATTTAGTATTGAATGTATAAAACCATGCAATTTCTGATCTATATTTTAGCTGGAAGAATAGATTGCATATTTTCATGGTTTTAGTTCCTACATTGTAAATAAATATTTCATTATGGGAAATTACACTGTTAAATTTACTCTGCTTTACAAGTATCAGCATTTTCTTCTTCATTTCTTAGAGTTAATTTTTTCTTAGGGATTAGATTTCTTGCAATGGCCATTCCGCTGTCTGAACTTCTGTCATTTCCGTACTCGTCTTGTTACAAATATCTGGTTCTTGGATCATGTGTGTTAGAATATAACTTTTAGTATTATGAATCAAAGTTAACCGCAAAAATGAGATAAACACAATTAAACGCTAGCTTGGAGTCTATTACCCTTAAAGGTTTGAGACCATGTTGATGTAAGAAGTGAACAGCTAGAAAGATAAGGGCTTTAGAGATTGCCAGAGCACCTAAGGAAATAACAGTAAAGAAGGCGGCCCCATGTTTGTTTAATAAAGTCAGAATAGAAGACAGAATATAAAACAGGTGAACATACTCAGCTAAAGAACTGGAGATATGATGTCTGCAATCCTTGCAGTAATGGCATTCCAGAGAGAAATTTTTGTTTTGGGAGGTAGAGCTAAATTGGTTTAAAAGCATTTAGTGAACTCAGGAAGGTTCTGAAACCAATTTACTTATCAGATCAAAGAAGAAAATGTAAATGAGGGACAATTAATCTAAAGGTCGGTGAGGGTCTCCCAGAGCAGGCTATGTTGTCATGGAGATGCTTGAAGCATAGGGAGGTTCTCTGGTTTCAAGTTATCTGGGTGTTTGCTGATAGAGTTAGTTGCAGTTTGGACCTCGTGTGGCTGCAGTTCACTGAAAGAAGGTAGCCCAAAATAAATGACAGTTAGATAGGCCTGCATTGTAAGCTGAGTAAAAACCCAACTTCATCATTGACCATGTAGAACGCGGGTGAGGCTTGATCTCAGTTTGAGGAAACAGAAGCTGGTTGCTTAGTTTGAAACTAGCGGAAGAATCTACAATGGTCCCCACAGAGTCTTGTGAAAAAGAAAGTAATCAGCTGAGTTTGCTCATAATTCATAAACCAGAACAAGGGACTGAGATATCCACAGTCAATAGATGGTAAATGAAAGTTTTACCTCAGATAACAGCTGGAGCTCAGGAGAATTCTCCAGAGGACTGTGGCATGCATATGGTTGTTCCCTACAGAAGTAAATAACTTTAAGATTGATATGCCTTATAAGGAAAAGGCTTGGGGGAAGTAAGAAGTAAACCTAAGGGCCTAGTATATGTGGATAATCGCTATAGGGCGGAATCGTCCGAGAAATCAGCAAAGTCTGATATTGGGCGGGGAAATCAGCGTGTGTCCCGCCGACGGCAATGGTGGCTTTTTCCACCATATCATGTGCCACTTTGTTTAAAAAATTGAGAAGCATGGATTTTACGTACCATCACTGGCGGATTAGCCTCTGATTTGCCCGCCCCACCATGACCTTAGGCCTTCATTAAACCAGGCACAATATTTAAAGGCCACCCCTGCACTTGTTAGTACTCTTCAAGGGACAGGAAACTGCTGGGAACTAATGGCTGCCAAAGGGAGGAAACATGCTGCCCCTAAATTTAGCGACGCCTACCTCAAGCGTCTACTGGACGCAGTGGAGGCAACGATGTCCTCTATCCCCACTCTGGGCGAAGAACCTCATCCAAAGTGACAACTCCAGCATGGGAGGCGGTGGCAGTGGTGGTCAGCGTCAATGCCCTCCAAAAGACGACAGCCACCCAGTGCCAAAAGAGGATAAATGATCTCCTCCTATCTCCCAGGGTAAGTCACTCTTCTCACCACACTCAACTCCCACTCTCTAACCCAGACACATCCACAGGGATCTCACTCGCTGCCAGCTCAAGGGACATCACCATCCACTCTCTCACACACATCTTCATCTGCCCTGCAGATCATGTCCTCATTCCATCCATGGCAACACTCGGCACCCACACATGCCTGGCTACCTTCTCATATGGCCTAGCAGGTGTCCTGCTTGTACTCTCTCCATCTGCATTCATGCAGAACAAGCTGGCACACAACTAAAGGGAAAGGTCGCAGACTGGTGAAGGAATGCTCGACAT